>NW_027286614.1:0-47500 GCF_022747635.1 Hetaerina americana | reverse complement strand
CGTTCTGAAACAGTTCTGAATCACATGGGCGCCGGTCTCAGTGGCGTTACACTCTGCCCTGCATTTGATGGAATTTGCATCGTTTAATCTTCGTCCCCTAGACGTTCGGACACGGGTAGGGAGTGCGTTGATATGTACGTGATGGTAATGAACATAATCTCTTCCTGGGATTCCAAAGCTTCCCCCGTCGATCCATCCGGTGCTCATTGCTGACTTGGAGGATTCCCTCAACTCAAGACCATCATTGGACTTATGCAAAGCTTCAGCCCAATGATCGTTCACAAGATCTTTAGAACTAAGGGTCCTGCCTTTGATTGTCAAGGCTTTTTCCGCCCACCTAAGCCTTGACTGGACCCACCCATGATGGAAGATGGCTTTCGCCACTCCATAACTTGAGGTCTCGAGAGAGGAGAGCCTTCGCAACATGAGAGACAGGATTGTCGTTTCAAACGATGGCAAACCAAGGCCACCCTGCTTACACTGCGCGTGGAAGTATCCAATGGGAGTATCGTGGGGCAGGTGCAGCCATTTGCGCGCTGCACCCCTTAGCTGTTTATCAAGAGCCCTTAGAACCTTCAAGGTTGTTCCGGACAAGGTGAATAGATGGAAGAACCTCGGGACCAAGAAGCACCTGAGAAGTTTTAGGCGCTGCTGCGGCTTTAATGGCGCCGCCGAGATGCGACCAAGCTCCACTTCCAATGTCCTGCCTGCACGCACAACCCCAGTGGGGGAGAAGTTCAGTCCCAAGTAAGTCCATTTATCAGACGGCCGTAGCTGACGAATATTATCACCATTGGCCGTCTTGAACTGCGGATTAGATATTATTTTGAACGTCTTCTTTTTGCCGGCAGGAACAATTGAAAGCGCAACGCACTTGTTCGCGTTAAATCTCAGTCCCCGTTTCCCCGCCTCTGCCTCTAAAATGTCAAGTGACGTCTGCATCCCAGTTGGAGTGGATGCTACGCTTATTAGGTCATCGGCATAGGCAAGCGAAGTAATATGGGTCTCCGACATCGCATACCCGATCTGCTTTGGCACAGATCGGAGGATTTCGTCGATCACCAGGCAGAAGATCGGAGTCGACAAGGGATCACCCTGCCTAACTCCCCTGGTGAGATTGATCGGGATGGATCTTTGCCCATTTACCTCGAGCACTGTTTTGCTGTCACCGTACGCTTGAACCATATAATCCACGAAAGAACGAGGCAACCCGAGTCTTTTCAACGTCGCTTTGATTGCGGCGTGACTTACGGAATCGTACGCTTTCGCCATGTCTAGAGAGGCAATATGCAACTCTCGGAGATTGGACTTGGCATCGTATAAGATTGCCCCCAGTATAGAAGTATTCTCCGTGCAGCCGTCTTGCATACACCGTTGCCGTTCCTCCCCTAGACCTGCTCTCATTAGGCGACCTGCTAGTATCTTATGCAGTTGGCGTACGACCACAGATGTTATACTTATCGGTCTGAAGTCCTCGGGTTCAACACTGCCATCTTTCTTCGGGATAAAAATGGTTCTACTCGTTTGGAGCTTTGATGGAAAAGCTCCCAGTGCCAGCGTGATGTTGTAGTACAATGTTCGGATTTTCGCTGGTACGCTACGCCATAAGCGAGGTGTTATGCCGTCTAACCCAGGTGCTGAGTCGGCCGCAATGGGTGTTAAATCGACCTCGGTGGGTTTCACGGGGTCCGCAAGCCAACGCAGATCGCTTCTCTCCCCCCTGATCTCCTCCAAAGAGGAATCAGTGGGAGGCTCCCCAGAGAAAATGGGTTCCCAGTAGTTTTTCATAGGGATCATGTCTGGCAAATTTGCCTTTATTTGCCCGTCCAAGATAATCTTGGCGGCTCTTCCCATATTTCTCTTAAAAAGCTTCTGCGTGGCTGCATAATCCCGCCTCCTTCTACGCCACCGCACCACTTAAGGGTTGACGGAGACGCGCTTGACACCCTTGGGCGCTAAGGCTTTTTCGCTGGGGAACACCGTGTCCAACCAATTCAGCTCTTCAGGACTCTTAATCTCCCCCTTTAATACGGACTCGGCTATGCTGATTAGATCAGATGCCTTAAAGGATGTTATGTTCCGTACATCGGGGAGAAGATTCTTAATTGCCTCAAGATAGATATTCCCATCTTCTAACCCAGTTGCAGAGGTCTCGGTAACTACAGAATCCGAACCGTTTAGAGTGACTGGCAATGCTTCTTGCTGGGGAGACGCTTCCACTGCATTGGATCCAGGTGTTCTCAGGGAATCCTTATTTTGAAGTTCCAGGAGTAATCGTGACACACGGTCTCGATAATCCTGCTTCTTTCGCGCTCCTTTAATACTCTCAAGGGTCCTGCCTTGGAGTTGCATTCTTTCCAGCAAGTGTTGGTTGATGTTAATAACAGGGCCACTGAGTGTTATTTGGGCCTCTGTCAGTGCCAGTATTTCCATCTCCTCCTCACTCCACCGTTTCTTCTTCTGAGCCACACAGATATTCTCATTGACCTGATCAGGGTGCTTTTGCCTACGATGAACGCCCAATCCAATCTTCAACCGGAAATAACGCGGGGGCTGGCAGTCTGGGCACAGATATTGGTCACTTGGAACACTTTTCCTGGAGTCAGTCAAATCATTTCCTTCATCTCTCTGGCTAAATACCTCAGTACCGGCAGTCCGAGGCTCTGCCGGTTGGGCCCCACCGGGACCCCCAAATCTCTTCTGATTTTTAGGACCTGAGGTGCTTAAGACCTCAGAGGGCTGGCAACCCCCTGAAGCCCGAGGTTTTACCCTCTGTACCTCCCCGCTAAATATTAAGGTGCTTCAGCCACCTTCAATACTGAAGACAAGGCAGGTCACTTGGGGGGGCTGCCCCCTCATGGCTGAATAGTCCGGATTTTCTGACTGCACCAAGCCATCCCCGTTAGCCGCCTGTATAGGCGTTGCCCGACTCTCACGACGTGGACGTGGGGATTGGCGTATGGGATTCTAAGGCTCTCCTCCCAAACTCCTGTTGGTCGGTTCCTTAGCCCCTTAAGAGAGTCATAGTTACTCCCGCCGTTTACCCGCGCTTGCTTGAATTTCTTCAATTTGACATTCAGAGCACTGGGCAGAAATCACATTGCGTCAACACCCGCTGGGGCCATCGCAATGCTTTGTTTTAATTAGACAGTCGGATTCCCCCGGTCCGTGCCAGTTCTGAGCCAGTCGTTGAATGGCGGCCGAAGAGTGGCGCGCGGGCGGTGGCCCCAAATGGCACGAACGACGTACCACGGGGTCGCCACGCGCGTCCTCGCAGCAAGGAAGGTCCGCGGGAGGCCAAGGCACGGGACCGAACTCGGATCCACGGCGCGCGAACGCACCGATTCTCCTCGCCCAGGCCCGGCACGTCAGCTATCAACCCGCTTCCCGACCAAGCCCGACACGCCCCGACCCTCAGAGCCAATCCTTATCCCGAAGTTACGGATCCGATTTGCCGACTTCCCTTACCTACATTATTCTATCGACTAGAGGCTCTTCACCTTGGAGACCTGCTGCGGATATGGGTACGAGCCGGCGCGACACCTCCACGTGACCCTCTCCCGGATTTTCAAGGTCCGTCGGGAAATCACGGGCCCCCCCCGCGGGTAGGGGGGTAGAGAATACTCCCGCAGTATCCCTGCTTGTCGTAAGAGGCGACTAAAAGGGCGGGGAGAAAACCCCGAAAACAAACCCCAAGCCAGCAAGGGATGCGTCCGGACAGTGCTGTGGATCCACTGTCTGTGAGCGGCCATACCATCTGGCCTGCGATCCGCCCAGGTGTTTGCCGTGCCTGGAGACCCGTAAGGGAGAAAAGGGGATCCTGGAGGGTGAGCTTTCTGGTTCCCAGCAGGGTGTCGGATGCCCTGTATGGACCGGGGAGTGATACCCCTCTTCGGCCCCGGATTTCGTGTAAACGGGAGGCCGGGAGCTAGCCACTCCCGGTCAATCGGCTTCCGTCGCGTTTTCGCTCCGGTGGCGAGTGCCAAGGTTGTGGGGGTCTGCGTAGGGAGGTCGGAGATGTAAGGGTTTTGGTGGGCCCTTGCACCGAAGATCCACCCCGAAACAGACAACCACTCCTGAAGCGCTATATCCCTCGAGTTAGCCCTGGCGACCGCTCCGGTTTGGCGGAGTGGCGTCCCAAATGTGTGGCTCCGTGGCGGGTGGGGAGGCCGAGGGACGAATAATTAATTATTATGGAGGAAAAACCCTTTCCACCACTAAAAAGATCCCGTCCGGACACCGGCGGGGGAGAAAAGTGCATAGGCGCATGTAAGCGCTATTTAATTATGTCGTGCATAAAGGAAGGTGAAACCTTGAAAAAGGTTTCTCCTTTCTTAATTCGCAGAGTTTTGTCACAGATTGTGCCTGGGGACCCAAAGAGCGTGAAGAAGCTCCGGGATGGTACACTTCTTATAGAGACCCTGAACGATACACAAAGCGATAAACTGCTTGCTATGGGAATGCTCCATGACATTCCGATCAAGGTGGAGGTGCACCGCACTCTTAACACCTGTCGGGGAGTCATCAGTCACTACGACCTCCTATACGTGGACATCGAAGAAATCAAGAGAGAAATGTTCTCTCAGGGAGTGACTGATTGTCGTCGACTCACCACGAGGCGCAACGGAGAAAACGTAAACAGCACCTCCGTGATCTTGACGTTTGCGCGTGATAGACTACCCGACAAGGTGTTTGTGGGCTATGAATCGGTACCAGTGAGGCCATTCATCCCAAATCCCGTGCGTTGTTTCAAATGCCAACGGTTCGGCCATGTCGCGTCGCGTTGCGAGGGTAAGGCCACCTGCCCGCGCTGTGGCAAAGACGCGCACGAGGATAAAGAGTGCTCTTCGGAACCTCTTTGTGTCAATTGCGAGGGTACACACCCAGTGTACTCTCGTGATTGCCCGAAGATGAAAGAAGAGAGGAAAGTCATGGAGATAAAAACCCTTGAAAAAATCCCATATGCGGAAGCGAGGAGAAAATACAGGGCGCTAATCGCTCCAACTTTCTCCCGGTCCTTTGCTTCCGTTGCAACCACGCAATGTGTAAAGTGTACCATCGCCACGCAGACGGAGATACCGAAAGAATCCCCAGTTGAAAACACGCAAGTGCCTAAACCCAAAAGGGTGAAGGATGGGAAGAGTAAGGTGGACAAGGAGCCACCTACTCCTTTTCTGTGGGCCCTTCAAAGAAGAGCCCACAGAAAACCACCAAGGGGAACACGCCAAAAGGGCGTGAGAATACACCTTCCCCGCCGCCTCCAGTGAAGCCAAAGAGGCCGGAGGTAATTGAAGAGGACCAGAGTATCTCTGATACTGAGGTCTTCGCAAACGAGTGGAAGAGGAAACATCGCTTCAAGCGATAACCTCAATAGAGTTGGTCATCTCCCTTTTTAGTCATCTTATTTATTTATATATTTATTTATTTATTTTAATTTAACACTTTAAATGTGTTCCATTCTGCAGTGGAACTGCAATGGCTTTTATCGGCACAAGGAGGAGCTGGCCATCTTAATCCAAGATTTTAAACCCTCTTGTATTTGTCTCCAAGAGACCCATTTTAAGGCTGAAGATAAGGGTATTCTGAAGGGATTCACTGTTTTTAGAACGGATGACCTAAGTGGCCAACGAGCCCAAGGGGGAGTAGCAGTTGCGGCCCGTGAGGCCCTTTACACCTCGCGAGTCCAACTGAACTCTCCATTCCAGGCCGTCGCTGTCACGGTGCACACCCCTGAGAGGATGACGTTATGCAACGTGTATCTGCCAGAGGGTGCACCGGTGACCCGCCTGAACCTTGAAGCCCTTGTCCACCAGCTTCCTCAGCCGTTCATTTTGATGGGAGATTTTAATGCCCATGATCCTCTCTGGGGAGGTCCAGAAACCCAAAGCAATAGGAGAGGTCGAATTTTATCCAACTTTATTGAGGATTTTAACCTGTTTTTATTAAATAGCGGCGAAAAAACCCGCTTTAACAGCTTCAATGGGGAATTCTCAGCAATAGATCTTTGTCTATGCTTGAGAAGTCTAGCCCCAAAGCTGAAAATGTCCACCCACAACGATCTCTGTGGGAGTGACCATTTTCCTCTTCTACTCGTTAAAGAAGACTCTTCGCCCACCATTTCAAAACCTCCGGAAAAGTGGCGTATTAACCGTGCGGACTGGCCACTTTTCAAGCGTACGTTTACATATAAACACGACGCAAGTTTCGACGCGTTGCACAACGTCGATAAACTAAGTTCAACGCTGTTGGCGGCAGCTACCAAAAGTATCCCTCGTACGTCCGGGAACATTAATCGAGCTCCTGTCCCTTGGTGGAACGGGGAATGCGACCGGGCGATTCGGGCGAGGAAAAAAGCATTGAATATTTTTAGAAAATATCCCACGGCAACTAATCTGGCATCGTACCGCCGCCTGAGAGCGCGAGCTCGAAGGGCCGTGAAGGAGGCCAAGAGGGCTTCCTGGATAGAATACGTCTCTACCATCAACCATCGCACGCCGCTTGGTCAGGTATGGGACAAAGTGAAGAAAATCTCCGGGTCCAAGAGCTCATTTGTCATCTCGCCATTGCTTGTTGCTGGCCGGGTGGTTAATTCACCTGCCGAAATAAGCAACATATTTGCCAGTCAGTTCGCGGCCAATAGCAGTGACGAGGGCTATGCCGCGGACTTTGCGAACCTGAAGAGGCGATGCGAGAGAGTCCCTCTCAATTTCGGTGCAGGTCCTACAAGCGAATATTACAATGAGCCTTTCACGTCCTGGGAGCTTAAATCCGCCATCGAAGACTCCCATTACACCTCGCCAGGGGCGGACGAAATCCACAACGCATTTCTCCGGAACATTCCGGAAACTGCGATTGGGGAGGTCCTAAATACCCTCAACCAACTTTGGAACGAGGGCAGTTTTCCAAATGCCTGGCGAGAGTCCATCGTGATACCAATCCCAAAACAGGGCAAGGACAAAAATGACCCGAACAACTACCGTCCCATATCTCTCACCAGCTGCCTGTGCAAGGTGATGGAACGGATGGTAAACCGACGTCTCATGTGGTGCTTGGAGAGTCGACACCTGCTCTCCGACGCTCAGTGCGGCTTTCGGCGTGGCAGGTCCACGACAGACCATCTGGTGCGCACTGAGAACTTCATCCAGGAAGCCTTTCTCCACCGTCAACACGTCATAGCAGTCTTTTTCGACCTGGAGAAGGCCTATGATAGTGTGTGGCGATGGAGAATCCTCAACACGCTCCACAAGTGGGGATTTAGAGGCAACATGGCCCTATTTATCAGAAATTTTTTAACTAACCGCCTTTTTAAAGTAAGGACTGGGAAGCACTTATCCCGATCTTTTACACAGGAGAACGGGGTACCCCAGGGTTCAGTACTGAGCGTGACGTTATTTGCCATCGCCATCAACGACGTGGTGGAATGCATCAATGCCCCGGTGATGGCATCGCTCTATGTGGACGACTTAGCCATATTTTGCCGGTCGACACGACTGCCAAACGCTTCCAGGCAAGCCCAGGTGACTCTAAACAAACTGGGAGAGTGGTCGCGAAAGAACGGATTTCGTTTCTCCATGGAGAAAACGAAATGCGTGCACTTTCACCGTCTTCGCGGTTACCACGTTACCCCGACCCTAACCCTGTTGGGTAGGATTCTTCCATTTGTGGAGTCCGTCCGCTTTCTCGGCATGATCCTGGACCAAAAGCTGAACTGGCGGGAGCATATCCGCGTGTTACGCGAGAGGTGTCGCCAAACCCTCAACGTTTTAAAGTTTTTAACTCACTCCACTTGGGGAGCAGACCGCTCCACCATGCTTTTATTGTACAGAGGCTTGGTGCGATCCAAACTGGACTATGGTTCCATAGTGTATTCCTCAGGACGAGAGTCTTACTTGAGACCACTCACATGTGTCCACAATGCTGGGATACGGTTGGCCACCGGGGCATTTAGAACAAGCCCAGTCCCAAGCTTACTTGCAGACGCAGGGGAGCCTCCGTTGGAAACCCGCAGGATGATTTTAATGGGCAACTATGCCTGTAAAATTTTATCAGAGACAATCCACCCTTGTTTTAACATAGTTTTTAACCAACGGTTTTTAGACTTATTTAACAGGCGGAGAAGGGCAACTAGGCCCTTTGCCGTTCGTTTTAATGATTTTAATAATGAGGTAAATTTTACATTTCCTCAAATATGCCCCGTCTCCTATGCTAAGTATCCGCCTTGGTTAACACCAATGCCGGATATTAAACTCATTGCCAGTGCACGCCGCAAAGCCAAAACGACCGATTCCGAATACCAGCAGCTCTTCAGTGCCGTCCTCAGCTCACTTTCTGACTTTGTCCCAGTCTACACCGACGGGTCAAAGTCAGAATCTGCATGTGCCTATGCGGTCGTGTCCCACTACCATGGAGTCGTGAGGAAAAAAGTGCACACTTCTTGCAGCATTTTCACAGCCGAGCTGTCAGCCATAAGGACGGCCCTAGGAGAAATAAAAGAAAGCAATGGCTCTTTCCTCATCTGCACCGACTCGTTGAGCGCCCTAAAATCTTTATCGGCCTTTGCACCTGTGCACCCGATAGTCCAGGAGATCCATTATACCCTGTTGTCCCTTCAGAGAAAGGGGAACAGGGTCTCCTTTATATGGACTCCTGGTCACGTCGGCATAAGAGGCAACGAAAAAGCTGACCGGGCAGCGAAGGATGCCCTTCGACAACCCGAGACCGACTCCACCTTGGTTCCAATGGAGGACGTGAAGGCCGCCTTGCGGAACTCGGTCCTGCATCAGTGGAAGGAGACTTGGCAGTCTCTTCAAAATAATAAACTCAGGGCAATAAAACCGGTCGTTTCACCATGGTCGTCTTCCATCCGGAACATTCGGAGGGAAGAGGTCATGATTACGCGCCTGAGAATAGGACACTCTGCCCTCACTCATTCGTACCTCTTTGCGGAGGTAAAAGAACAGCCCCACTGCAATGAGTGTTTCCAACCCCTGACCATAAAACATATCCTGACGGAATGTACAACATACCAAAGGGCCGGAGACATGTTGAAGATAAGGGGAGACTTAAAAAATATTTTAGGGGATGACTCTGGGTCTATAAATCGAGTCTTAACTTTTTTAAGGACAACCGGTTTAATGGGGCAGCTTTAGCTTCGGAGCGCATAATTTTAATGCTTTTGATTTTAGCATTTTCCTTTTTTTTTGTTTATTTTATTTATTTATATATTTATTCGTATTTATCTGTTTACTTATTCCTAGTTTAAAAGGAACATAAGTTTTACGTAATGACAGTGGTGCAAAATGACCATAGCTGTCGACGCACCCTACAAACCCCTAAAACTACTACGGATGACCTAAGTGGCCAACGAGCCCAAGGGGGAGTAGCAGTTGCGGCCCGTGAGGCCCTTTACACCTCGCGAGTCCAACTGAACTCTCCATTCCAGGCCGTCGCTGTCACGGTGCACACCCCTGAGAGGATGACGTTATGCAACGTGTATCTGCCAGAGGGTGCACCGGTGACCCGCCTGAACCTTGAAGCCCTTGTCCACCAGCTTCCTCAGCCGTTCATTTTGATGGGAGATTTTAATGCCCATGATCCTCTCTGGGGAGGTCCAGAAACCCAAAGCAATAGGAGAGGTCGAATTTTATCCAACTTTATTGAGGATTTTAACCTGTTTTTATTAAATAGCGGCGAAAAAACCCGCTTTAACAGCTTCAATGGGGAATTCTCAGCAATAGATCTTTGTCTATGCTTGAGAAGTCTAGCCCCAAAGCTGAAAATGTCCACCCACAACGATCTCTGTGGGAGTGACCATTTTCCTCTTCTACTCGTTAAAGAAGACTCTTCGCCCACCATTTCAAAACCTCCGGAAAAGTGGCGTATTAACCGTGCGGACTGGCCACTTTTCAAGCGTACGTTTACATATAAACACGACGCAAGTTTCGACGCGTTGCACAACGTCGATAAACTAAGTTCAACGCTGTTGGCGGCAGCTACCAAAAGTATCCCTCGTACGTCCGGGAACATTAATCGAGCTCCTGTCCCTTGGTGGAACGGGGAATGCGACCGGGCGATTCGGGCGAGGAAAAAAGCATTGAATATTTTTAGAAAATATCCCACGGCAACTAATCTGGCATCGTACCGCCGCCTGAGAGCGCGAGCTCGAAGGGCCGTGAAGGAGGCCAAGAGGGCTTCCTGGATAGAATACGTCTCTACCATCAACCATCGCACGCCGCTTGGTCAGGTATGGGACAAAGTCAAGAAAATCTCCGGGTCCAAGGGCTCATTTGTCATCTCGCCATTGCTTGTTGCTGGCCGGGTGGTTAATTCACCTGCCGAAATAAGCAACATATTTGCCAGTCAGTTCGCGGCCAATAGCAGTGACGAGGGCTATGCCGCGGACTTTGCGAACCTGAAGAGGCGATGCGAGAGAGTCCCTCTCAATTTTGGTGCAGGTCCTACAAGTGAATATTACAATGAGCCTTTCACGTTCTGGGAGCTTAAATCCGCCATCGAAGACTCCCATTACACCTCGCCAGGGGCGGACGAAATCCACAACGCATTTCTCCGGAACATTCCGGAAACTGCGATTGGGGAGGTCCTAAATACCCTCAACCAACTTTGGAACGAGGGCAGTTTTCCAAATGCCTGGCGAGAGTCCATCGTGATACCAATCCCAAAACAGGGCAAGGACAAAAATGACCCGAACAACTACCGTCCCATATCTCTCACCAGCTGCCTGTGCAAGGTGATGGAACGGATGGTAAACCGACGTCTCATGTGGTGCTTGGAGAGTCGACACCTGCTCTCCGACGCTCAGTGCGGCTTTCGGCGTGGCAGGTCCACGACAGACCATCTGGTGCGCACTGAGAACTTCATCCAGGAAGCCTTTCTCCACCGTCAACACGTCATAGCAGTCTTTTTCGACCTGGAGAAGGCCTATGATAGTGTGTGGCGATGGAGAATCCTCAACACGCTCCACAAGTGGGGATTTAGAGGCAACATGGCCCTATTTATCAGAAATTTTTTAACTAACCGCCTTTTTAAAGTAAGGACTGGGAAGCACTTATCCCGATCTTTTACACAGGAGAACGGGGTACCCCAGGGTTCAGTACTGAGCGTGACGTCATTTGCCATCGCCATCAACGACGTGGTGGAATGCATCAATGCCCCGGTGATGGCATCGCTCTATGTGGACGACTTAGCCATATTTTGCCGGTCGACACGACTGCCAAACGCTTCCAGGCAAGCCCAGGTGACTCTAAACAAACTGGGAGAGTGGTCGCGAAAGAACGGATTTCGTTTCTCCATGGAGAAAACGAAATGCGTGCACTTTCACCGTCTTCGCGGTTACCACGTTACCCCGACCCTAACCCTGTTGGGTAGGATTCTTCCATTTGTGGAGTCCGTCCGCTTTCTCGGCATGATCCTGGACCAAAAGCTGAACTGGCGGGAGCATATCCGCGTGTTACGCGAGAGGTGTCGCCAAACCCTCAACGTTTTAAAGTTTTTAACTCACTCCACTTGGGGAGCAGACCGCTCCACCATGCTTTTATTGTACAGAGGCTTGGTGCGATCCAAACTGGACTATGGTTCCATAGTGTATTCCTCAGGACGAGAGTCTTACTTGAGACCACTCACATGTGTCCACAATGCTGGGATACGGTTGGCCACCGGGGCATTTAGAACAAGCCCAGTCCCAAGCTTACTTGCAGACGCAGGGGAGCCTCCGTTGGAAACCCGCAGGATGATTTTAATGGGCAACTATGCCTGTAAAATTTTATCAGAGACAATCCACCCTTGTTTTAACATAGTTTTTAACCAACGGTTTTTAGACTTATTTAACAGGCGGAGAAGGGCAACTAGGCCCTTTGCCGTTCGTTTTAATGATTTTATTAATGAGGTAAATTTTAAATTTCCTCAAATATGCCCCGTCTCCTATGCTAAGTATCCGCCTTGGTTAACACCAATGCCGGATATTAAACTCATTGCCAGTGCACGCCGCAAAGCCAAAACGACCGATTCCGAATACCAGCAGCTCTTCAGTGCCGTCCTCAGCTCACTTTCTGACTTTGTCCCAGTCTACACCGACGGGTCAAAGTCAGAATCTGCATGTGCCTATGCGGTCGTGTCCCACTACCATGGAGTCGTGAGGAAAAAAGTGCACACTTCTTGCAGCATTTTCACAGCCGAGCTGTCAGCCATAAGGACGGCCCTAGGAGAAATAAAAGAAAGCAATGGCTCTTTCCTCATATGCACCGACTCGTTGAGCGCCCTAAAATCTTTATCGGCCTTTGCACCTGTGCACCCGATAGTCCAGGAGATCCATTATACCCTGTTGTCCCTTCAGAGAAAGGGGAACAGGGTCTCCTTTATATGGACTCCTGGTCACGTCGGCATAAGAGGCAACGAAAAAGCTGACCAGGCAGCGAAGGATGCCCTTCGACAACCCGAGACCGACTCCACCTTGGTTCCAATGGAGGACGTGAAGGCCGCCTTGCGGAACTCGGTCCTGCATCAGTGGAAGGAGACTTGGCAGTCTCTTCAAAATAATAAACTCAGGGCAATAAAACCGGTCGTTTCACCATGGTCGTCTTCCATCCGGAACATTCGGAGGGAAGAGGTCATGATTACGCGCCTGAGAATAGGACACTCTGCCCTCACTCATTCGTACCTCTTTGCGGAGGTAAAAGAACAGCCCCGCTGCAATGAGTGTTTCCAACCCCTGACCATAAAACATATCCTGACGGAATGTACAACATACCAAAGGGCCAGAGACATGTTGAAGATAAGGGGAGACTTAAAAAATATTTTAGGGGATGACTCTGGGTCTATAAATCGAGTCTTAACTTTTTTAAGGACAACCGGTTTAATGGGGCAGCTTTAGCTTCGGAGCGCATAATTTTAATGCTTTTGATTTTAGCATTTTCCTTTTTTTTTGTTTATTTTATTTATTTATATATTTATTCGTATTTATCTGTTTACTTATTCCTAGTTTAAAAGGAACATAAGTTTTACGTAATGACAGTGGTGCAAAATGACCATAGCTGTCGACGCACCCTACAAACCCCTAAAACTACTACGGATGACCTAAGTGGCCAACGAGCCCAAGGGGGAGTAGCAGTTGCGGCCCGTGAGGCCCTTTACACCTCGCGAGTCCAACTGAACTCTCCATTCCAGGCCGTCGCTGTCACGGTGCACACCCCTGAGAGGATGACGTTATGCAACGTGTATCTGCCAGAGGGTGCACCGGTGACCCGCCTGAACCTTGAAGCCCTTGTCCACCAGCTTCCTCAGCCGTTCATTTTGATGGGAGATTTTAATGCCCATGATCCTCTCTGGGGAGGTCCAGAAACCCAAAGCAATAGGAGAGGTCGAATTTTATCCAACTTTATTGAGGATTTTAACCTGTTTTTATTAAATAGCGGCGAAAAAACCCGCTTTAACAGCTTCAATGGGGAATTCTCAGCAATAGATCTTTGTCTATGCTCGAGAAGTCTAGCCCCAAAGCTGAAAATGTCCACCCACAACGATCTCTGTGGGAGTGACCATTTTCCTCTTCTACTCGTTAAAGAAGACTCTTCGCCCACCATTTCAAAACCTCCGGAAAAGTGGCGTATTAACCGTGCGGACTGGCCACTTTTCAAGCGTACGTTTACATATAAACACGACGCAAGTTTCGACGCGTTGCACAACGTCGATAAACTAAGTTCAACGCTGTTGGCGGCAGCTACCAAAAGTATCCCTCGTACGTCCGGGAACATTAATCGAGCTCCTGTCCCTTGGTGGAACGGGGAATGCGACCGGGCGATTCGGGCGAGGAAAAAAGCATTGAATATTTTTAGAAAATATCCCACGGCAACTAATCTGGCATCGTACCGCCGCCTGAGAGCGCGAGCTCGAAGGGCCGTGAAGGAGGCCAAGAGGGCTTCCTGGATAGAATACGTCTCTACCATCAACCATCGCACGCCGCTTGGTCAGGTATGGGACAAAGTGAAGAAAATCTCCGGGTCCAAGAGCTCATTTGTCATCTCGCCATTGCTTGTTGCTGGCCGGGTGGTTAATTCACCTGCCGAAATAAGCAACATATTTGCCTGTCAGTTCGCGGCCAATAGCAGTGACGAGGGCTATGCCGCGGACTTTGCGAACCTGAAGAGGCGATGCGAGAGAGTCCCTCTCAATTTCGGTGCAGGTCCTACAAGCGAATATTACAATGAGCCTTTCACGTCCTGGGAGCTTAAATCCGCCATCGAAGACTCCCATTACACCTCGCCAGGGGCGGACGAAATCCACAACGCATTTCTCCGGAACATTCCGGAAACTGCGATTGGGGAGGTCCTAAATACCCTCAACCAACTTTGGAACGAGGGCAGTTTTCCAAATGCCTGGCGAGAGTCCATCGTGATACCAATCCCAAAACAGGGCAAGGACAAAAATGACCCGAACAACTACCGTCCCATATCTCTCACCAGCTGCCTGTGCAAGGTGATGGAACGGATGGTAAACCGACGTCTCATGTGGTGCTTGGAGAGTCGACACCTGCTCTCCGACGCTCAGTGCGGCTTTCGGCGTGGCAGGTCCACGACAGACCATCTGGTTCGCACTGAGAACTTCATCCAGGAAGCCTTTCTCCACCGTCAACACGTCATAGCAGTCTTTTTCGACCTGGAGAAGGCCTATGATAGTGTGTGGCGATGGAGAATCCTCAACACGCTCCACAAGTGGGGATTTAGAGGCAACATGGCCCTATTTATCAGAAATTTTTTAACTAACCGCCTTTTTAAAGTAAGGACTGGGAAGCACTTATCCCGATCTTTTACACAGGAGAACGGGGTACCCCAGGGTTCAGTACTGAGCGTGACGTTATTTGCCATCGCCATCAACGACGTGGTGGAATGCATCAATGCCCCGGTGATGGCATCGCTCTATGTGGACGACTTAGCCATATTTTGCCGGTCGACACGACTGCCAAACGCTTCCAGGCAAGCCCAGGTGACTCTAAACAAACTGGGAGAGTGGTCGCGAAAGAACGGATTTCGTTTCTCCATGGAGAAAACGAAATGCGTGCACTTTCACCGTCTTCGCGGTTACCACGTTACCCCGACCCTAACCCTGTTGGGTAGGATTCTTCCATTTGTGGAGTCCGTCCGCTTTCTCGGCATGATCCTGGACCAAAAGCTGAACTGGCGGGAGCATATCCGCGTGTTACGCGAGAGGTGTCGCCAAACCCTCAACGTTTTAAAGTTTTTAACTCACTCCACTTGGGGAGCAGACCGCTCCACCATGCTTTTATTGTACAGAGGCTTGGTGCGATCCAAACTGGACTATGGTTCCATAGTGTATTCCTCAGGACGAGAGTCTTACTTGAGACCACTCACATGTGTCCACAATGCTGGGATACGGTTGGTCACCGGGGCATTTAGAACAAGCCCAGTCCCAAGCTTACTTGCAGACGCAGGGGAGCCTCCGTTGGAAACCCGCAGGATGATTTTAATGGGCAACTATGCCTGTAAAATTTTATCAGAGACAATCCACCCTTGTTTTAACATAGTTTTTAACCAACGGTTTTTAGACTTATTTAACAGGCGGAGAAGGGCAACTAGGCCCTTTGCCGTTCGTTTTAATGATTTTATTAATGAGGTAAATTTTACATTTCCTCAAATATGCCCCGTCTCCTATGCTAAGTATCCGCCTTGGTTAACACCAATGCCGGATATTAAACTCATTGCCAGTGCACGCCGCAAAGCCAAAACGACCGATTCCGAATACCAGCAGCTCTTCAGTGCCGTCCTCAGCTCACTTTCTGACTTTGTCCCAGTCTACACCGACGGGTCAAAGTCAGAATCTGCATGTGCCTATGCGGTCGTGTCCCACTACCATGGAGTCGTGAGGAAAAAAGTGCACACTTCTTGCAGCATTTTCACAGCCGAGCTGTCAGCCATAAGGACGGCCCTAGGAGAAATAAAAGAAAGCAATGGCTCTTTCCTCATCTGCACCGACTCGTTGAGCGCCCTAAAATCTTTATCGGCCTTTGCACCTGTGCACCCGATAGTCCAGGAGATCCATTATACCCTGTTGTCCCTTCAGAGAAAGGGGAACAGGGTCTCCTTTATATGGACTCCTGGTCACGTCGGCATAAGAGGCAACGAAAAAGCTGACCAGGCAGCGAAGGATGCCCTTCGACAACCCGAGACCGACTCCACCTTGGTTCCAATGGAGGACGTGAAGGCCGCCTTGCGGAACTCGGTCCTGCATCAGTGGAAGGAGACTTGGCAGTCTCTTCAAAATAATAAACTCAGGGCAATAAAACCGGTCGTTTCACCATGGTCGTCTTCCATCCGGAACATTCGGAGGGAAGAGGTCATGATTACGCGCCTGAGAATAGGACACTCTGCCCTCACTCATTCGTACCTCTTTGCGGAGGTAAAAGAACAGCCCCGCTGCAATGAGTGTTTCCAACCCCTGACCATAAAACATATCCTGACGGAATGTACAACATACCAAAGGGCCAGAGACATGTTGAAGATAAGGGGAGACTTAAAAAATATTTTAGGGGATGACTCTGGGTCTATAAATCGAGTCTTAACTTTTTTAAGGACAACCGGTTTAATGGGGCAGCTTTAGCTTCGGAGCGCATAATTTTAATGCTTTTGATTTTAGCATTTTCCTTTTTTTTTGTTTATTTTATTTATTTATATATTTATTCGTATTTATCTGTTTACTTATTCCTAGTTTAAAAGGAACATAAGTTTTACGTAATGACAGTGGTGCAAAATGACCATAGCTGTCGACGCACCCTACAAACCCCTAAAACTACTACGGATGACCTAAGTGGCCAACGAGCCCAAGGGGGAGTAGCAGTTGCGGCCCGTGAGGCCCTTTACACCTCGCGAGTCCAACTGAACTCTCCATTCCAGGCCGTCGCTGTCACGGTGCACACCCCTGAGAGGATGACGTTATGCAACGTGTATCTGCCAGAGGGTGCACCGGTGACCCGCCTGAACCTTGAAGCCCTTGTCCACCAGCTTCCTCAGCCGTTCATTTTGATGGGAGATTTTAATGCCCATGATCCTCTCTGGGGAGGTCCAGAAACCCAAAGCAATAGGAGAGGTCGTATTTTATCCAACTTTATTGAGGATTTTAACCTGTTTTTATTAAATAGCGGCGAAAAAACCCGCTTTAACAGCTTCAATGGGGAATTCTCAGCAATAGATCTTTGTCTATGCTCGAGAAGTCTAGCCCCAAAGCTGAAAATGTCCACCCACAACGATCTCTGTGGGAGTGACCATTTTCCTCTTCTACTCGTTAAAGAAGACTCTTCGCCCACCATTTCAAAACCTCCGGAAAAGTGGCGTATTAACCGTGCGGACTGGCCACTTTTCAAGCGTACGTTTACATATAAACACGACGCAAGTTTCGACGCGTTGCACAACGTCGATAAACTAAGTTCAACGCTGTTGGCGGCAGCTACCAAAAGTATCCCTCGTACGTCCGGGAACATTAATCGAGCTCCTGTCCCTTGGTGGAACGGGGAATGCGACCGGGCGATTCGGGCGAGGAAAAAAGCATTGAATATTTTTAGAAAATATCCCACGGCAACTAATCTGGCATCGTACCGCCGCCTGAGAGCGCGAGCTCGAAGGGCCGTGAAGGAGGCCAAGAGGGCTTCCTGGATAGAATACGTCTCTACCATCAACCATCGCACGCCGCTTGGTCAGGTATGGGACAAAGTGAAGAAAATCTCCGGGTCCAAGAGCTCATTTGTCATCTCGCCATTGCTTGTTGCTGGCCGGGTGGTTAATTCACCTGCCGAAATAAGCAACATATTTGCCTGTCAGTTCGCGGCCAATAGCAGTGACGAGGGCTATGCCGCGGACTTTGCGAACCTGAAGAGGCGATGCGAGAGAGTCCCTCTCAATTTCGGTGCAGGTCCTACAAGCGAATATTACAATGAGCCTTTCACGTCCTGGGAGCTTAAATCCGCCATCGAAGACTCCCATTACACCTCGCCAGGGGCGGACGAAATCCACAACGCATTTCTCCGGAACATTCCGGAAACTGCGATTGGGGAGGTCCTAAATACCCTCAACCAACTTTGGAACGAGGGCAGTTTTCCAAATGCCTGGCGAGAGTCCATCGTGATACCAATCCCAAAACAGGGCAAGGACAAAAATGACCCGAACAACTACCGTCCCATATCTCTCACCAGCTGCCTGTGCAAGGTGATGGAACGGATGGTAAACCGACGTCTCATGTGGTGCTTGGAGAGTCGACACCTGCTCTCCGACGCTCAGTGCGGCTTTCGGCGTGGCAGGTCCACGACAGACCATCTGGTTCGCACTGAGAACTTCATCCAGGAAGCCTTTCTCCACCGTCAACACGTCATAGCAGTCTTTTTCGACCTGGAGAAGGCCTATGATAGTGTGTGGCGATGGAGAATCCTCAACACGCTCCACAAGTGGGGATTTAGAGGCAACATGGCCCTATTTATCAGAAATTTTTTAACTAACCGCCTTTTTAAAGTAAGGACTGGGAAGCACTTATCCCGATCTTTTACACAGGAGAACGGGGTACCCCAGGGTTCAGTACTGAGCGTGACGTTATTTGCCATCGCCATCAACGACGTGGTGGAATGCATCAATGCCCCGGTGATGGCATCGCTCTATGTGGACGACTTAGCCATATTTTGCCGGTCGACACGACTGCCAAACGCTTCCAGGCAAGCCCAGGTGACTCTAAACAAACTGGGAGAGTGGTCGCGAAAGAACGGATTTCGTTTCTCCATGGAGAAAACGAAATGCGTGCACTTTCACCGTCTTCGCGGTTACCACGTTACCCCGACCCTAACCCTGTTGGGTAGGATTCTTCCATTTGTGGAGTCCGTCCGCTTTCTCGGCATGATCCTGGACCAAAAGCTGAACTGGCGGGAGCATATCCGCGTGTTACGCGAGAGGTGTCGCCAAACCCTCAACGTTTTAAAGTTTTTAACTCACTCCACTTGGGGAGCAGACCGCTCCACCATGCTTTTATTGTACAGAGGCTTGGTGCGATCCAAACTGGACTATGGTTCCATAGTGTATTCCTCAGCACGAGAGTCTTACTTGAGACCACTCACATGTGTCCACAATGCTGGGATACGGTTGGCCACCGGGGCATTTAGAACAAGCCCAGTCCCAAGCTTACTTGCAGACGCAGGGGAGCCTCCGTTGGAAACCCGCAGGATGATTTTAATGGGCAACTATGCCTGTAAAATTTTATCAGAGACAATCCACCCTTGTTTTAACATAGTTTTTAACCAACGGTTTTTAGACTTATTTAACAGGCGGAGAAGGGCAACTAGGCCCTTTGCCGTTCGTTTTAATGATTTTATTAATGAGGTAAATTTTACATTTCCTCAAATATGCCCCGTCTCCTATGCTAAGTATCCGCCTTGGTTAACACCAATGCCGGATATTAAACTCATTGCCAGTGCACGCCGCAAAGCCAAAACGACCGATTCCGAATACCAGCAGCTCTTCAGTGCCGTCCTCAGCTCACTTTCTGACTTTGTCCCAGTCTACACCGACGGGTCAAAGTCAGAATCTGCATGTGCCTATGCGGTCGTGTCCCACTACCATGGAGTCGTGAGGAAAAAAGTGCACACTTCTTGCAGCATTTTCACAGCCGAGCTGTCAGCCATAAGGACGGCCCTAGGAGAAATAAAAGAAAGCAATGGCTCTTTCCTCATCTGCACCGACTCGTTGAGCGCCCTAAAATCTTTATCGGCCTTTGCACCTGTGCACCCGATAGTCCAGGAGATCCATTATACCCTGTTGTCCCTTCAGAGAAAGGGGAACAGGGTCTCCTTTATATGGACTCCTGGTCACGTCGGCATAAGAGGCAACGAAAAAGCTGACCAGGCAGCGAAGGATGCCCTTCGACAACCCGAGACCGACTCCACCTTGGTTCCAATGGAGGACGTGAAGGCCGCCTTGCGGAACTCGGTCCTGCATCAGTGGAAGAAGACTTGGCAGTCTCTTCAAAATAATAAACTCAGGGCAATAAAACCGGTCGTTTCACCATGGTCGTCTTCCATCCGGAACATTCGGAGGGAAGAGGTCATGATTACGCGCCTGAGAATAGGACACTCTGCCCTCACTCATTCGTACCTCTTTGCGGAGGTAAAAGAACAGCCCCGCTGCAATGAGTGTTTCCAACCCCTGACCATAAAACATATCCTGACGGAATGTACAACATACCAAAGGGCCAGAGACATGTTGAAGATAAGGGGAGACTTAAAAAATATTTTAGGGGATGACTCTGGGTCTATAAATCGAGTCTTAACTTTTTTAAGGACAACCGGTTTAATGGGGCAGCTTTAGCTTCGGAGCGCATAATTTTAATGCTTTTGATTTTAGCATTTTCCTTTTTTTTTGTTTATTTTATTTATTTATATATTTATTCGTATTTATCTGTTTACTTATTCCTAGTTTAAAAGGAACATAAGTTTTACGTAATGACAGTGGTGCAAAATGACCATAGCTGTCGACGCACCCTACAAACCCCTAAAACTACTACGGATGACCTAAGTGGCCAACGAGCCCAAGGGGGAGTAGCAGTTGCGGCCCGTGAGGCCCTTTACACCTCGCGAGTCCAACTGAACTCTCCATTCCAGGCCGTCGCTGTCACGGTGCACACCCCTGAGAGGATGACGTTATGCAACGTGTATCTGCCAGAGGGTGCACCGGTGACCCGCCTGAACCTTGAAGCCCTTGTCCACCAGCTTCCTCAGCCGTTCATTTTGATGGGAGATTTTAATGCCCATGATCCTCTCTGGGGAGGTCCAGAAACCCAAAGCAATAGGAGAGGTCGTATTTTATCCAACTTTATTGAGGATTTTAACCTGTTTTTATTAAATAGCGGCGAAAAAACCCGCTTTAACAGCTTCAATGGGGAATTCTCAGCAATAGATCTTTGTCTATGCTCGAGAAGTCTAGCCCCAAAGCTGAAAATGTCCACCCACAACGATCTCTGTGGGAGTGACCATTTTCCTCTTCTACTCGTTAAAGAAGACTCTTCGCCCACCATTTCAAAACCTCCGGAAAAGTGGCGTATTAACCGTGCGGACTGGCCACTTTTCAAGCGTACGTTTACATATAAACACGACGCAAGTTTCGACGCGTTGCACAACGTCGATAAACTAAGTTCAACGCTGTTGGCGGCAGCTACCAAAAGTATCCCTCGTACGTCCGGGAACATTAATCGAGCTCCTGTCCCTTGGTGGAACGGGGAATGCGACCGGGCGATTCGGGCGAGGAAAAAAGCATTGAATATTTTTAGAAAATATCCCACGGCAACTAATCTGGCATCGTACCGCCGCCTGAGAGCGCGAGCTCGAAGGGCCGTGAAGGAGGCCAAGAGGGCTTCCTGGATAGAATACGTCTCTACCATCAACCATCGCACGCCGCTTGGTCAGGTATGGGACAAAGTCAAGAAAATCTCCGGGTCCAAGGGCTCATTTGTCATCTCGCCATTGCTTGTTGCTGGCCGGGTGGTTAATTCACCTGCCGAAATAAGCAACATATTTGCCAGTCAGTTCGCGGCCAATAGCAGTGACGAGGGCTATGCCGCGGACTTTGCGAACCTGAAGAGGCGATGCGAGAGAGTCCCTCTCAATTTTGGTGCAGGTCCTACAAGTGAATATTACAATGAGCCTTTCACGTTCTGGGAGCTTAAATCCGCCATCGAAGACTCCCATTACACCTCGCCAGGGGCGGACGAAATCCACAACGCATTTCTCCGGAACATTCCGGAAACTGCGATTGGGGAGGTCCTAAATACCCTCAACCAACTTTGGAACGAGGGCAGTTTTCCAAATGCCTGGCGAGAGTCCATCGTGATACCAATCCCAAAACAGGGCAAGGACAAAAATGACCCGAACAACTACCGTCCCATATCTCTCACCAGCTGCCTGTGCAAGGTGATGGAACGGATGGTAAACCGACGTCTCATGTGGTGCTTGGAGAGTCGACACCTGCTCTCCGACGCTCAGTGCGGCTTTCGGCGTGGCAGGTCCACGACAGACCATCTGGTTCGCACTGAGAACTTCATCCAGGAAGCCTTTCTCCACCGTCAACACGTCATAGCAGTCTTTTTCGACCTGGAGAAGGCCTATGATAGTGTGTGGCGATGGAGAATCCTCAACACGCTCCACAAGTGGGGATTTAGAGGCAACATGGCCCTATTTATCAGAAATTTTTTAACTAACCGCCTTTTTAAAGTAAGGACTGGGAAGCACTTATCCCGATCTTTTACACAGGAGAACGGGGTACCCCAGGGTTCAGTACTGAGCGTGACGTTATTTGCCATCGCCATCAACGACGTGGTGGAATGCATCAATGCCCCGGTGATGGCATCGCTCTATGTGGACGACTTAGCCATATTTTGCCGGTCGACACGACTGCCAAACGCTTCCAGGCAAGCCCAGGTGACTCTAAACAAACTGGGAGAGTGGTCGCGAAAGAACGGATTTCGTTTCTCCATGGAGAAAACGAAATGCGTGCACTTTCACCGTCTTCGCGGTTACCACGTTACCCCGACCCTAACCCTGTTGGGTAGGATTCTTCCATTTGTGGAGTCCGTCCGCTTTCTCGGCATGATCCTGGACCAAAAGCTGAACTGGCGGGAGCATATCCGCGTGTTACGCGAGAGGTGTCGCCAAACCCTCAACGTTTTAAAGTTTTTAACTCACTCCACTTGGGGAGCAGACCGCTCCACCATGCTTTTATTGTACAGAGGCTTGGTGCGATCCAAACTGGACTATGGTTCCATAGTGTATTCCTCAGGACGAGAGTCTTACTTGAGACCACTCACATGTGTCCACAATGCTGGGATACGGTTGGCCACCGGGGCATTTAGAACAAGCCCAGTCCCAAGCTTACTTGCAGACGCAGGGGAGCCTCCGTTGGAAACCCGCAGGATGATTTTAATGGGCAACTATGCCTGTAAAATTTTATCAGAGACAATCCACCCTTGTTTTAACATAGTTTTTAACCAACGGTTTTTAGACTTATTTAACAGGCGGAGAAGGGCAACTAGGCCCTTTGCCGTTCGTTTTAATGATTTTATTAATGAGGTAAATTTTACATTTCCTCAAATATGCCCCGTCTCCTATGCTAAGTATCCGCCTTGGTTAACACCAATGCCGGATATTAAACTCATTGCCAGTGCACGCCGCAAAGCCAAAACGACCGATTCCGAATACCAGCAGCTCTTCAGTGCCGTCCTCAGCTCACTTTCTGACTTTGTCCCAGTCTACACCGACGGGTCAAAGTCAGAATCTGCATGTGCCTATGCGGTCGTGTCCCACTACCATGGAGTCGTGAGGAAAAAAGTGCACACTTCTTGCAGCATTTTCACAGCCGAGCTGTCAGCCATAAGGACGGCCCTAGGAGAAATAAAAGAAAGCAATGGCTCTTTCCTCATCTGCACCGACTCGTTGAGCGCCCTAAAATCTTTATCGGCCTTTGCACCTGTGCACCCGATAGTCCAGGAGATCCATTATACCCTGTTGTCCCTTCAGAGAAAGGGGAACAGGGTCTCCTTTATATGGACTCCTGGTCACGTCGGCATAAGAGGCAACGAAAAAGCTGACCAGGCAGCGAAGGATGCCCTTCGACAACCCGAGACCGACTCCACCTTGGTTCCAATGGAGGACGTGAAGGCCGCCTTGCGGAACTCGGTCCTGCATCAGTTGAAGGAGACTTGGCAGTCTCTTCAAAATAATAAACTCAGGGCAATAAAACCGGTCGTTTCACCATGGTCGTCTTCCATCCGGAACATTCGGAGGGAAGAGGTCATGATTACGCGCCTGAGAATAGGACACTCTGCCCTCACTCATTCGTACCTCTTTGCGGA
Source organism: Hetaerina americana (assembly GCF_022747635.1). NCBI lineage: Eukaryota > Metazoa > Arthropoda > Insecta > Odonata > Calopterygidae > Hetaerina > Hetaerina americana. Next base: position 23,605 of record NW_027286614.1, on the reverse strand, counting down.
GGTAAAAGAACAGCCCCGCTGCAATGAGTGTTTCCAACCCCTGACCATAAAACATATCCTGACGGAATGTACAACATACCAAAGGGCCAGAGACATGTTGAAGATAAGGGGAGACTTAAAAAATATTTTAGGGGATGACTCTGGGTCTATAAATCGAGTCTTAACTTTTTTAAGGACAACCGGTTTAATGGGGCAGCTTTAGCTTCGGAGCGCATAATTTTAATGCTTTTGATTTTAGCATTTTCCTTTTTTTTTGTTTATTTTATTTATTTATATATTTATTCGTATTTATCTGTTTACTTATTCCTAGTTTAAAAGGAACATAAGTTTTACGTAATGACAGTGGTGCAAAATGACCATAGCTGTCGACGCACCCTACAAACCCCTAAAACTACTACGGATGACCTAAGTGGCCAACGAGCCCAAGGGGGAGTAGCAGTTGCGGCCCGTGAGGCCCTTTACACCTCGCGAGTCCAACTGAACTCTCCATTCCAGGCCGTCGCTGTCACGGTGCACACCCCTGAGAGGATGACGTTATGCAACGTGTATCTGCCAGAGGGTGCACCGGTGACCCGCCTGAACCTTGAAGCCCTTGTCCACCAGCTTCCTCAGCCGTTCATTTTGATGGGAGATTTTAATGCCCATGATCCTCTCTGGGGAGGTCCAGAAACCCAAAGCAATAGGAGAGGTCGAATTTTATCCAACTTTATTGAGGATTTTAACCTGTTTTTATTAAATAGCGGCGAAAAAACCCGCTTTAACAGCTTCAATGGGGAATTCTCAGCAATAGATCTTTGTCTATGCTCGAGAAGTCTAGCCCCAAAGCTGAAAATGTCCACCCACAACGATCTCTGTGGGAGTGACCATTTTCCTCTTCTACTCGTTAAAGAAGACTCTTCGCCCACCATTTCAAAACCTCCGGAAAAGTGGCGTATTAACCGTGCGGACTGGCCACTTTTCAAGCGTACGTTTACATATAAACACGACGCAAGTTTCGACGCGTTGCACAACGTCGATAAACTAAGTTCAACGCTGTTGGCGGCAGCTACCAAAAGTATCCCTCGTACGTCCGGGAACATTAATCGAGCTCCTGTCCCTTGGTGGAACGGGGAATGCGACCGGGCGATTCGGGCGAGGAAAAAAGCATTGAATATTTTTAGAAAATATCCCACGGCAACTAATCTGGCATCGTACCGCCGCCTGAGAGCGCGAGCTCGAAGGGCCGTGAAGGAGGCCAAGAGGGCTTCCTGGATAGAATACGTCTCTACCATCAACCATCGCACGCCGCTTGGTCAGGAATGGGACAAAGTGAAGAAAATCTCCGGGTCCAAGAGCTCATTTGTCATCTCGCCATTGCTTGTTGCTGGCCGGGTGGTCAATTCACCTGCCGAAATAAGCAACATATTTGCCAGTCAGTTCGCGGCCAATAGCAGTGACGAGGGCTATGCCGCGGACTTTGCGAACCTGAAGAGGCGATGCGAGAGAGTCCCTCTCAATTTCGGTGCAGGTCCTACAAGCGAATATTACAATGAGCCTTTCACGTCCTGGGAGCTTAAATCCGCCATCGAAGACTCCCATTACACCTCGCCAGGGGCGGACGAAATCCACAACGCATTTCTCCGGAACATTCCGGAAACTGCGATTGGGGAGGTCCTAAATACCTTCAACCAACTTTGGAACGAGGGCAGTTTTCCAAATGCCTGGCGAGAGTCCATCGTGATACCAATCCCAAAACAGGGCAAGGACAAAAATGACCCGAACAACTACCGTCCCATATCTCTCACCAGCTGCCTGTGCAAGGTGATGGAACGGATGGTAAACCGACGTCTCATGTGGTGCTTGGAGAGTCGACACCTGCTCTCCGACGCTCAGTGCGGCTTTCGGCGTGGCAGGTCCACGACAGACCATCTGGTTCGCACTGAGAACTTCATCCAGGAAGCCTTTCTCCACCGTCAACACGTCATAGCAGTCTTTTTCGACCTGGAGAAGGCCTATGATAGTGTGTGGCGATGGAGAATCCTCAACACGCTCCACAAGTGGGGATTTAGAGGCAACATGGCCCTATTTATCAGAAATTTTTTAACTAACCGCCTTTTTAAAGTAAGGACTGGGAAGCACTTATCCCGATCTTTTACACAGGAGAACGGGGTACCCCAGGGTTCAGTACTGAGCGTGACGTTATTTGCCATCGCCATCAACGACGTGGTGGAATGCATCAATGCCCCGGTGATGGCATCGCTCTATGTGGACGACTTAGCCATATTTTGCCGGTCGACACGACTGCCAAACGCTTCCAGGCAAGCCCAGGTGACTCTAAACAAACTGGGAGAGTGGTCGCGAAAGAACGGATTTCGTTTCTCCATGGAGAAAACGAAATGCGTGCACTTTCACCGTCTTCGCGGTTACCACGTTACCCCGACCCTAACCCTGTTGGGTAGGATTCTTCCATTTGTGGAGTCCGTCCGCTTTCTCGGCATGATCCTGGACCAAAAGCTGAACTGGCGGGAGCATATCCGCGTGTTACGCGAGAGGTGTCGCCAAACCCTCAACGTTTTAAAGTTTTTAACTCACTCCACTTGGGGAGCAGACCGCTCCACCATGCTTTTATTGTACAGAGGCTTGGTGCGATCCAAACTGGACTATGGTTCCATAGTGTATTCCTCAGGACGAGAGTCTTACTTGAGACCACTCACATGTGTCCACAATGCTGGGATACGGTTGGCCACCGGGGCATTTAGAACAAGCCCAGTCCCAAGCTTACTTGCAGACGCAGGGGAGCCTCCGTTGGAAACCCGCAGGATGATTTTAATGGGCAACTATGCCTGTAAAATTTTATCAGAGACAATCCACCCTTGTTTTAACATAGTTTTTAACCAACGGTTTTTAGACTTATTTAACAGGCGGAGAAGGGCAACTAGGCCCTTTGCCGTTCGTTTTAATGATTTTATTAATGAGGTAAATTTTACATTTCCTCAAATATGCCCCGTCTCCTATGCTAAGTATCCGCCTTGGTTAACACCAATGCCGGATATTAAACTCATTGCCAGTGCACGCCGCAAAGCCAAAACGACCGATTCCGAATACCAGCAGCTCTTCAGTGCCGTCCTCAGCTCACTTTCTGACTTTGTCCCAGTCTACACCGACGGGTCAAAGTCAGAATCTGCATGTGCCTATGCGGTCGTGTCCCACTACCATGGAGTCGTGAGGAAAAAAGTGCACACTTCTTGCAGCATTTTCACAGCCGAGCTGTCAGCCATAAGGACGGCCCTAGGAGAAATAAAAGAAAGCAATGGCTCTTTCCTCATCTGCACCGACTCGTTGAGCGCCCTAAAATCTTTATCGGCCTTTGCACCTGTGCACCCGATAGTCCAGGAGATCCATTATACCCTGTTGTCCCTTCAGAGAAAGGGGAACAGGGTCTCCTTTATATGGACTCCTGGTCACGTCGGCATAAGAGGCAACGAAAAAGCTGACCAGGCAGCGAAGGATGCCCTTCGACAACCCGAGACCGACTCCACCTTGGTTCCAATGGAGGACGTGAAGGCCGCCTTGCGGAACTCGGTCCTGCATCAGTGGAAGGAGACTTGGCAGTCTCTTCAAAATAATAAACTCAGGGCAATAAAACCGGTCGTTTCACCATGGTCGTCTTCCATCCGGAACATTCGGAGGGAAGAGGTCATGAATTACGCGCCTGAGAATAGGACACTCTGCCCTCACTCATTCGTACCTCTTTGCGGAGGTAAAAGAACAGCCCCGCTGCAATGAGTGTTTCCAACCCCTGACCATAAAACATATCCTGACGGAATGTACAACATACCAAAGGGCCAGAGACATGTTGAAGATAAGGGGAGACTTAAAAAATATTTTAGGGGATGACTCTGGGTCTATAAATCGAGTCTTAACTTTTTTAAGGACAACCGGTTTAATGGGGCAGCTTTAGCTTCGGAGCGCATAATTTTAATGCTTTTGATTTTAGCATTTTCCTTTTTTTTTGTTTATTTTATTTATTTATATATTTATTCGTATTTATCTGTTTACTTATTCCTAGTTTAAAAGGAACATAAGTTTTACGTAATGACAGTGGTGCAAAATGACCATAGCTGTCGACGCACCCTACAAACCCCTAAAACTACTACGGATGACCTAAGTGGCCAACGAGCCCAAGGGGGAGTAGCAGTTGCGGCCCGTGAGGCCCTTTACACCTCGCGAGTCCAACTGAACTCTCCATTCCAGGCCGTCGCTGTCACGGTGCACACCCCTGAGAGGATGACGTTATGCAACGTGTATCTGCCAGAGGGTGCACCGGTGACCCGCCTGAACCTTGAAGCCCTTGTCCACCAGCTTCCTCAGCCGTTCATTTTGATGGGAGATTTTAATGCCCATGATCCTCTCTGGGGAGGTCCAGAAACCCAAAGCAATAGGAGAGGTCGAATTTTATCCAACTTTATTGAGGATTTTAACCTGTTTTTATTAAATAGCGGCGAAAAAACCCGCTTTAACAGCTTCAATGGGGAATTCTCAGCAATAGATCTTTGTCTATGCTCGAGAAGTCTAGCCCCAAAGCTGAAAATGTCCACCCACAACGATCTCTGTGGGAGTGACCATTTTCCTCTTCTACTCGTTAAAGAAGACTCTTCGCCCACCATTTCATAACCTCCGGAAAAGTGGCGTATTAACCGTGCGGACTGGCCACTTTTCAAGCGTACGTTTACATATAAACACGACGCAAGTTTCGACGCGTTGCACAACGTCGATAAACTAAGTTCAACGCTGTTGGCGGCAGCTACCAAAAGTATCCCTCGTACGTCCGGGAACATTAATCGAGCTCCTGTCCCTTGGTGGAACGGGGAATGCGACCGGGCGATTCGGGCGAGGAAAAAAGCATTGAATATTTTTAGAAAATATCCCACGGCAACTAATCTGGCATCGTACCGCCGCCTGAGAGCGCGAGCTCGAAGGGCCGTGAAGGAGGCCAAGAGGGCTTCCTGGATAGAATACGTCTCTACCATCAACCATCGCACGCCGCTTGGTCAGGTATGGGACAAAGTGAAGAAAATCTCCGGGTCCAAGAGCTCATTTGTCATCTCGCCATTGCTTGTTGCTGGCCGGGTGGTCAATTCACCTGCCGAAATAAGCAACATATTTGCCAGTCAGTTCGCGGCCAATAGCAGTGACGAGGGCTATGCCGCGGACTTTGCGAACCTGAAGAGGCGATGCGAGAGAGTCCCTCTCAATTTCGGTGCAGGTCCTACAAGCGAATATTACAATGAGCCTTTCACGTCCTGGGAGCTTAAATCCGCCATCGAAGACTCCCATTACACCTCGCCAGGGGCGGACGAAATCCACAACGCATTTCTCCGGAACATTCCGGAAACTGCGATTGGGGAGGTCCTAAATACCCTCAACCAACTTTGGAACGAGGGCAGTTTTCCAAATGCCTGGCGAGAGTCCATCGTGATACCAATCCCAAAACAGGGCAAGGACAAAAATGACCCGAACAACTACCGTCCCATATCTCTCACCAGCTGCCTGTGCAAGGTGATGGAACGGATGGTAAACCGACGTCTCATGTGGTGCTTGGAGAGTCGACACCTGCTCTCCGACGCTCAGTGCGGCTTTCGGCGTGGCAGGTCCACGACAGACCATCTGGTTCGCACTGAGAACTTCATCCAGGAAGCCTTTCTCCACCGTCAACACGTCATAGCAGTCTTTTTCGACCTGGAGAAGGCCTATGATAGTGTGTGGCGATGGAGAATCCTCAACACGCTCCACAAGTGGGGATTTAGAGGCAACATGGCCCTATTTATCAGAAATTTTTTAACTAACCGCCTTTTTAAAGTAAGGACTGGGAAGCACTTATCCCGATCTTTTACACAGGAGAACGGGGTACCCCAGGGTTCAGTACTGAGCGTGACGTTATTTGCCATCGCCATCAACGACGTGGTGGAATGCATCAATGCCCCGGTGATGGCATCGCTCTATGTGGACGACTTAGCCATATTTTGCCGGTCGACACGACTGCCAAACGCTTCCAGGCAAGCCCAGGTGACTCTAAACAAACTGGGAGAGTGGTCGCGAAAGAACGGATTTCGTTTCTCCATGGAGAAAACGAAATGCGTGCACTTTCACCGTCTTCGCGGTTACCACGTTACCCCGACCCTAACCCTGTTGGGTAGGATTCTTCCATTTGTGGAGTCCGTCCGCTTTCTCGGCATGATCCTGGACCAAAAGCTGAACTGGCGGGAGCATATCCGCGTGTTACGCGAGAGGTGTCGCCAAACCCTCAACGTTTTAAAGTTTTTAACTCACTCCACTTGGGGAGCAGACCGCTCCACCATGCTTTTATTGTACAGAGGCTTGGTGCGATCCAAACTGGACTATGGTTCCATAGTGTATTCCTCAGGACGAGAGTCTTACTTGAGACCACTCACATGTGTCCACAATGCTGGGATACGGTTGGCCACCGGGGCATTTAGAACAAGCCCAGTCCCAAGCTTACTTGCAGACGCAGGGGAGCCTCCGTTGGAAACCCGCAGGATGATTTTAATGGGCAACTATGCCTGTAAAATTTTATCAGAGACAATCCACCCTTGTTTTAACATAGTTTTTAACCAACGGTTTTTAGACTTATTTAACAGGCGGAGAAGGGCAACTAGGCCCTTTGCCGTTCGTTTTAATGATTTTATTAATGAGGTAAATTTTACATTTCCTCAAATATGCCCCGTCTCCTATGCTAAGTATCCGCCTTGGTTAACACCAATGCCGGATATTAAACTCATTGCCAGTGCACGCCGCAAAGCCAAAACGACCGATTCCGAATACCAGCAGCTCTTCAGTGCCGTCCTCAGCTCACTTTCTGACTTTGTCCCAGTCTACACCGACGGGTCAAAGTCAGAATCTGCATGTGCCTATGCGGTCGTGTCCCACTACCATGGAGTCGTGAGGAAAAAAGTGCACACTTCTTGCAGCATTTTCACAGCCGAGCTGTCAGCCATAAGGACGGCCCTAGGAGAAATAAAAGAAAGCAATGGCTCTTTCCTCATCTGCACCGACTCGTTGAGCGCCCTAAAATCTTTATCGGCCTTTGCACCTGTGCACCCGATAGTCCAGGAGATCCATTATACCCTGTTGTCCCTTCAGAGAAAGGGGAACAGGGTCTCCTTTATATGGACTCCTGGTCACGTCGGCATAAGAGGCAACGAAAAAGCTGACCAGGCAGCGAAGGATGCCCTTCGACAACCCGAGACCGACTCCACCTTGGTTCCAATGGAGGACGTGAAGGCCGCCTTGCGGAACTCGGTCCTGCATCAGTGGAAGGAGACTTGGCAGTCTCTTCAAAATAATAAACTCAGGGCAATAAAACCGGTCGTTTCACCATGGTCGTCTTCCATCCGGAACATTCGGAGGGAAGAGGTCATGATTACGCGCCTGAGAATAGGACACTCTGCCCTCACTCATTCGTACCTCTTTGCGGAGGTAAAAGAACAGCCCCGCTGCAATGAGTGTTTCCAACCCCTGACCATAAAACATATCCTGACGGAATGTACAACATACCAAAGGGCCAGAGACATGTTGAAGATAAGGGGAGACTTAAAAAATATTTTAGGGGATGACTCTGGGTCTATAAATCGAGTCTTAACTTTTTTAAGGACAACCGGTTTAATGGGGCAGCTTTAGCTTCGGAGCGCATAATTTTAATGCTTTTGATTTTAGCATTTTCCTTTTTTTTTGTTTATTTTATTTATTTATATATTTATTCGTATTTATCTGTTTACTTATTCCTAGTTTAAAAGGAACATAAGTTTTACGTAATGACAGTGGTGCAAAATGACCATAGCTGTCGACGCACCCTACAAACCCCTAAAACTACTACGGATGACCTAAGTGGCCAACGAGCCCAAGGGGGAGTAGCAGTTGCGGCCCGTGAGGCCCTTTACACCTCGCGAGTCCAACTGAACTCTCCATTCCAGGCCGTCGCTGTCACGGTGCACACCCCTGAGAGGATGACGTTATGCAACGTGTATCTGCCAGAGGGTGCACCGGTGACCCGCCTGAACCTTGAAGCCCTTGTCCACCAGCTTCCTCAGCCGTTCATTTTGATGGGAGATTTTAATGCCCATGATCCTCTCTGGGGAGGTCCAGAAACCCAAAGCAATAGGAGAGGTCGAATTTTATCCAACTTTATTGAGGATTTTAACCTGTTTTTATTAAATAGCGGCGAAAAAACCCGCTTTAACAGCTTCAATGGGGAATTCTCAGCAATAGATCTTTGTCTATGCTCGAGAAGTCTAGCCCCAAAGCTGAAAATGTCCACCCACAACGATCTCTGTGGGAGTGACCATTTTCCTCTTCTACTCGTTAAAGAAGACTCTTCGCCCACCATTTCATAACCTCCGGAAAAGTGGCGTATTAACCGTGCGGACTGGCCACTTTTCAAGCGTACGTTTACATATAAACACGACGCAAGTTTCGACGCGTTGCACAACGTCGATAAACTAAGTTCAACGCTGTTGGCGGCAGCTACCAAAAGTATCCCTCGTACGTCCGGGAACATTAATCGAGCTCCTGTCCCTTGGTGGAACGGGGAATGCGACCGGGCGATTCGGGCGAGGAAAAAAGCATTGAATATTTTTAGAAAATATCCCACGGCAACTAATCTGGCATCGTACCGCCGCCTGAGAGCGCGAGCTCGAAGGGCCGTGAAGGAGGCCAAGAGGGCTTCCTGGATAGAATACGTCTCTACCATCAACCATCGCACGCCGCTTGGTCAGGTATGGGACAAAGTCAAGAAAATCTCCGGGTCCAAGGGCTCATTTGTCATCTCGCCATTGCTTGTTGCTGGCCGGGTGGTTAATTCACCTGCCGAAATAAGCAACATATTTGCCAGTCAGTTCGCGGCCAATAGCAGTGACGAGGGCTATGCCGCGGACTTTGCGAACCTGAAGAGGCGATGCGAGAGAGTCCCTCTCAATTTTGGTGCAGGTCCTACAAGTGAATATTACAATGAGCCTTTCACGTTCTGGGAGCTTAAATCCGCCATCGAAGACTCCCATTACACCTCGCCAGGGGCGGACGAAATCCACAACGCATTTCTCCGGAACATTCCGGAAACTGCGATTGGGGAGGTCCTAAATACCCTCAACCAACTTTGGAACGAGGGCAGTTTTCCAAATGCCTGGCGAGAGTCCATCGTGATACCAATCCCAAAACAGGGCAAGGACAAAAATGACCCGAACAACTACCGTCCCATATCTCTCACCAGCTGCCTGTGCAAGGTGATGGAACGGATGGTAAACCGACGTCTCATGTGGTGCTTGGAGAGTCGACACCTGCTCTCCGACGCTCAGTGCGGCTTTCGGCGTGGCAGGTCCACGACAGACCATCTGGTTCGCACTGAGAACTTCATCCAGGAAGCCTTTCTCCACCGTCAACACGTCATAGCAGTCTTTTTCGACCTGGAGAAGGCCTATGATAGTGTGTGGCGATGGAGAATCCTCAACACGCTCCACAAGTGGGGATTTAGAGGCAACATGGCCCTATTTATCAGAAATTTTTTAACTAACCGCCTTTTTAAAGTAAGGACTGGGAAGCACTTATCCCGATCTTTTACACAGGAGAACGGGGTACCCCAGGGTTCAGTACTGAGCGTGATGTTATTTGCCATCGCCATCAACGACGTGGTGGAATGCATCAATGCCCCGGTGATGGCATCGCTCTATGTGGACGACTTAGCCATATTTTGCCGGTCGACACGACTGCCAAACGCTTCCAGGCAAGCCCAGGTGACTCTAAACAAACTGGGAGAGTGGTCGCGAAAGAACGGATTTCGTTTCTCCATGGAGAAAACGAAATGCGTGCACTTTCACCGTCTTCGCGGTTACCACGTTACCCCGACCCTAACCCTGTTGGGTAGGATTCTTCCATTTGTGGAGTCCGTCCGCTTTCTCGGCATGATCCTGGACCAAAAGCTGAACTGGCGGGAGCATATCCGCGTGTTACGCGAGAGGTGTCGCCAAACCCTCAACGTTTTAAAGTTTTTAACTCACTCCACTTGGGGAGCAGACCGCTCCACCATGCTTTTATTGTACAGAGGCTTGGTGCGATCCAAACTGGACTATGGTTCCATAGTGTATTCCTCAGGACGAGAGTCTTACTTGAGACCACTCACATGTGTCCACAATGCTGGGATACGGTTGGCCACCGGGGCATTTAGAACAAGCCCAGTCCCAAGCTTACTTGCAGACGCAGGGGAGCCTCCGTTGGAAACCCGCAGGATGATTTTAATGGGCAACTATGCCTGTAAAATTTTATCAGAGACAATCCACCCTTGTTTTAACATAGTTTTTAACCAACGGTTTTTAGACTTATTTAACAGGCGGAGAAGGGCAACTAGGCCCTTTGCCGTTCGTTTTAATGATTTTATTAATGAGGTAAATTTTACATTTCCTCAAATATGCCCCGTCTCCTATGCTAAGTATCCGCCTTGGTTAACACCAATGCCGGATATTAAACTCATTGCCAGTGCACGCCGCAAAGCCAAAACGACCGATTCCGAATACCAGCAGCTCTTCAGTGCCGTCCTCAGCTCACTTTCTGACTTTGTCCCAGTCTACACCGACGGGTCAAAGTCAGAATCTGCATGTGCCTATGCGGTCGTGTCCCACTACCATGGAGTCGTGAGGAAAAAAGTGCACACTTCTTGCAGCATTTTCACAGCCGAGCTGTCAGCCATAAGGACGGCCCTAGGAGAAATAAAAGAAAGCAATGGCTCTTTCCTCATCTGCACCGACTCGTTGAGCGCCCTAAAATCTTTATCGGCCTTTGCACCTGTGCACCCGATAGTCCAGGAGATCCATTATACCCTGTTGTCCCTTCAGAGAAAGGGGAACAGGGTCTCCTTTATATGGACTCCTGGTCACGTCGGCATAAGAGGCAACGAAAAAGCTGACCAGGCAGCGAAGGATGCCCTTCGACAACCCGAGACCGACTCCACCTTGGTTCCAATGGAGGACGTGAAGGCCGCCTTGCGGAACTCGGTCCTGCATCAGTGGAAGGAGACTTGGCAGTCTCTTCAAAATAATAAACTCAGGGCAATAAAACCGGTCGTTTCACCATGGTCGTCTTCCATCCGGAACATTCGGAGGGAAGAGGTCATGATTACGCGCCTGAGAATAGGACACTCTGCCCTCACTCATTCGTACCTCTTTGCGGAGGTAAAAGAACAGCCCCGCTGCAATGAGTGTTTCCAACCCCTGACCATAAAACATATCCTGACGGAATGTACAACATACCAAAGGGCCAGAGACATGTTGAAGATAAGGGGAGACTTAAAAAATATTTTAGGGGATGACTCTGGGTCTATAAATCGAGTCTTAACTTTTTTAAGGACAACCGGTTTAATGGGGCAGCTTTAGCTTCGGAGCGCATAATTTTAATGCTTTTGATTTTAGCATTTTCCTTTTTTTTTGTTTATTTTATTTATTTATATATTTATTCGTATTTATCTGTTTACTTATTCCTAGTTTAAAAGGAACATAAGTTTTACGTAATGACAGTGGTGCAAAATGACCATAGCTGTCGACACACCCTACAAACCCCTAAAACTACTACGGATGACCTAAGTGGCCAACGAGCCCAAGGGGGAGTAGCAGTTGCGGCCCGTGAGGCCCTTTACACCTCGCGAGTCCAACTGAACTCTCCATTCCAGGCCGTCGCTGTCACGGTGCACACCCCTGAGAGGATGACGTTATGCAACGTGTATCTGCCAGAGGGTGCACCGGTGACCCGCCTGAACCTTGAAGCCCTTGTCCACCAGCTTCCTCAGCCGTTCATTTTGATGGGAGATTTTAATGCCCATGATCCTCTCTGGGGAGGTCCAGAAACCCAAAGCAATAGGAGAGGTCGAATTTTATCCAACTTTATTGAGGATTTTAACCTGTTTTTATTAAATAGCGGCGAAAAAACCCGCTTTAACAGCTTCAATGGGGAATTCTCAGCAATAGATCTTTGTCTATGCTCGAGAAGTCTAGCCCCAAAGCTGAAAATGTCCACCCACAACGATCTCTGTGGGAGTGACCATTTTCCTCTTCTACTCGTTAAAGAAGACTCTTCGCCCACCATTTCATAACCTCCGGAAAAGTGGCGTATTAACCGTGCGGACTGGCCACTTTTCAAGCGTACGTTTACATATAAACACGACGCAAGTTTCGACGCGTTGCACAACGTCGATAAACTAAGTTCAACGCTGTTGGCGGCAGCTACCAAAAGTATCCCTCGTACGTCCGGGAACATTAATCGAGCTCCTGTTCCTTGGTGGAACGGGGAATGCGACCGGGCGATTCGGGCGAGGAAAAAAGCATTGAATATTTTTAGAAAATATCCCACGGCAACTAATCTGGCATCGTACCGCCGCCTGAGAGCGCGAGCTCGAAGGGCCGTGAAGGAGGCCAAGAGGGCTTCCTGGATAGAATACGTCTCTACCATCAACCATCGCACGCCGCTTGGTCAGGTATGGGACAAAGTGAAGAAAATCTCCGGGTCCAAGAGCTCATTTGTCATCTCGCCATTGCTTGTTGCTGGCCGGGTGGTCAATTCACCTGCCGAAATAAGCAACATATTTGCCAGTCAGTTCGCGGCCAATAGCAGTGACGAGGGCTATGCCGCGGACTTTGCGAACCTGAAGAGGCGATGCGAGAGAGTCCCTCTCAATTTCGGTGCAGGTCCTACAAGCGAATATTACAATGAGCCTTTCACGTCCTGGGAGCTTAAATCCGCCATCGAAGACTCCCATTACACCTCGCCAGGGGCGGACGAAATCCACAACGCATTTCTCCGGAACATTCCGGAAACTGCGATTGGGGAGGTCCTAAATACCCTCAACCAACTTTGGAACGAGGGCAGTTTTCCAAATGCCTGGCGAGAGTCCATCGTGATACCAATCCCAAAACAGGGCAAGGACAAAAATGACCCGAACAACTACCGTCCCATATCTCTCACCAGCTGCCTGTGCAAGGTGATGGAACGGATGGTAAACCGACGTCTCATGTGGTGCTTGGAGAGTCGACACCTGCTCTCCGACGCTCAGTGCGGCTTTCGGCGTGGCAGGTCCACGACAGACCATCTGGTCCGCACTGAGAACTTCATCCAGGAAGCCTTTCTCCACCGTCAACACGTCATAGCAGTCTTTTTCGACCTGGAGAAGGCCTATGATAGTGTGTGGCGATGGAGAATCCTCAACACGCTCCACAAGTGGGGATTTAGAGGCAACATGGCCCTATTTATCAGAAATTTTTTAACTAACCGCCTTTTTAAAGTAAGGACTGGGAAGCACTTATCCCGATCTTTTACACAGGAGAACGGGGTACCCCAGGGTTCAGTACTGAGCGTGACGTTATTTGCCATCGCCATCAACGACGTGGTGGAATGCATCAATGCCCCGGTGATGGCATCGCTCTATGTGGACGACTTAGCCATATTTTGCCGGTCGACACGACTGCCAAACGCTTCCAGGCAAGCCCAGGTGACTCTAAACAAACTGGGAGAGTGGTCGCGAAAGAACGGATTTCGTTTCTCCATGGAGAAAACGAAATGCGTGCACTTTCACCGTCTTCGCGGTTACCACGTTACCCCGACCCTAACCCTGTTGGGTAGGATTCTTCCATTTGTGGAGTCCGTCCGCTTTCTCGGCATGATCCTGGACCAAAAGCTGAACTGGCGGGAGCATATCCGCGTGTTACGCGAGAGGTGTCGCCAAACCCTCAACGTTTTAAAGTTTTTAACTCACTCCACTTGGGGAGCAGACCGCTCCACCATGCTTTTATTGTACAGAGGCTTGGTGCGATCCAAACTGGACTATGGTTCCATAGTGTATTCCTCAGGACGAGAGTCTTACTTGAGACCACTCACATGTGTCCACAATGCTGGGATACGGTTGGCCACCGGGGCATTTAGAACAAGCCCAGTCCCAAGCTTACTTGCAGACGCAGGGGAGCCTCCGTTGGAAACCCGCAGGATGATTTTAATGGGCAACTATGCCTGTAAAATTTTATCAGAGACAATCCACCCTTGTTTTAACATAGTTTTTAACCAACGGTTTTTAGACTTATTTAACAGGCGGAGAAGGGCAACTAGGCCCTTTGCCGTTCGTTTTAATGATTTTATTAATGAGGTAAATTTTACATTTCCTCAAATATGCCCCGTCTCCTATGCTAAGTATCCGCCTTGGTTAACACCAATGCCGGATATTAAACTCATTGCCAGTGCACGCCGCAAAGCCAAAACGACCGATTCCGAATACCAGCAGCTCTTCAGTGCCGTCCTCAGCTCACTTTCTGACTTTGTCCCAGTCTACACCGACGGGTCAAAGTCAGAATCTGCATGTGCCTATGCGGTCGTGTCCCACTACCATGGAGTCGTGAGGAAAAAAGTGCACACTTCTTGCAGCATTTTCACAGCCGAGCTGTCAGCCATAAGGACGGCCCTAGGAGAAATAAAAGAAAGCAATGGCTCTTTCCTCATCTGCACCGACTCGTTGAGCGCCCTAAAATCTTTATCGGCCTTTGCACCTGTGCACCCGATAGTCCAGGAGATCCATTATACCCTGTTGTCCCTTCAGAGAAAGGGGAACAGGGTCTCCTTTATATGGACTCCTGGTCACGTCGGCATAAGAGGCAACGAAAAAGCTGACCAGGCAGCGAAGGATGCCCTTCGACAACCCGAGACCGACTCCACCTTGGTTCCAATGGAGGACGTGAAGGCCGCCTTGCGGAACTCGGTCCTGCATCAGTGGAAGGAGACTTGGCAGTCTCTTCAAAATAATAAACTCAGGGCAATAAAACCGGTCGTTTCACCATGGTCGTCTTCCATCCGGAACATTCGGAGGGAAGAGGTCATGATTACGCGCCTGAGAATAGGACACTCTGCCCTCACTCATTCGTACCTCTTTGCGGAGGTAAAAGAACAGCCCCGCTGCAATGAGTGTTTCCAACCCCTGACCATAAAACATATCCTGACGGAATGTACAACATACCAAAGGGCCAGAGACATGTTGAAGATAAGGGGAGACTTAAAAAATATTTTAGGGGATGACTCTGGGTCTATAAATCGAGTCTTAACTTTTTTAAGGACAACCGGTTTAATGGGGCAGCTTTAGCTTCGGAGCGCATAATTTTAATGCTTTTGATTTTAGCATTTTCCTTTTTTTTTGTTTATTTTATTTATTTATATATTTATTCGTATTTATCTGTTTACTTATTCCTAGTTTAAAAGGAACATAAGTTTTACGTAATGACAGTGGTGCAAAATGACCATAGCTGTCGACGCACCCTACAAACCCCTAAAACTACTACGGATGACCTAAGTGGCCAACGAGCCCAAGGGGGAGTAGCAGTTGCGGCCCGTGAGGCCCTTTACACCTCGCGAGTCCAACTGAACTCTCCATTCCAGGCCGTCGCTGTCACGGTGCACACCCCTGAGAGGATGACGTTATGCAACGTGTATCTGCCAGAGGGTGCACCGGTGACCCGCCTGAACCTTGAAGCCCTTGTCCACCAGCTTCCTCAGCCGTTCATTTTGATGGGAGATTTTAATGCCCATGATCCTCTCTGGGGAGGTCCAGAAACCCAAAGCAATAGGAGAGGTCGAATTTTATCCAACTTTATTGAGGATTTTAACCTGTTTTTATTAAATAGCGGCGAAAAAAACCCGCTTTAACAGCTTCAATGGGGAATTCTCAGCAATAGATCTTTGTCTATGCTCGAGAAGTCTAGCCCCAAAGCTGAAAATGTCCACCCACAACGATCTCTGTGGGAGTGACCATTTTCCTCTTCTACTCGTTAAAGAAGACTCTTCGCCCACCATTTCATAACCTCCGGAAAAGTGGCGTATTAACCGTGCGGACTGGCCACTTTTCAAGCGTACGTTTACATATAAACACGACGCAAGTTTCGACGCGTTGCACAACGTCGATAAACTAAGTTCAACGCTGTTGGCGGCAGCTACCAAAAGTATCCCTCGTACGTCCGGGAACATTAATCGAGCTCCTGTCCCTTGGTGGAACGGGGAATGCGACCGGGCGATTCGGGCGAGGAAAAAAGCATTGAATATTTTTAGAAAATATCCCACGGCAACTAATCTGGCATCGTACCGCCGCCTGAGAGCGCGAGCTCGAAGGGCCGTGAAGGAGGCCAAGAGGGCTTCCTGGATAGAATACGTCTCTACCATCAACCATCGCACGCCGCTTGGTCAGGTATGGGACAAAGTGAAGAAAATCTCCGGGTCCAAGAGCTCATTTGTCATCTCGCCATTGCTTGTTGCTGGCCGGGTGGTCAATTCACCTGCCGAAATAAGCAACATATTTGCCAGTCAGTTCGCGGCCAATAGCAGTGACGAGGGCTATGCCGCGGACTTTGCGAACCTGAAGAGGCGATGCGAGAGAGTCCCTCTCAATTTCGGTGCAGGTCCTACAAGCGAATATTACAATGAGCCTTTCACGTCCTGGGAGCTTAAATCCGCCATCGAAGACTCCCATTACACCTCGCCAGGGGCGGACGAAATCCACAACGCATTTCTCCGGAACATTCCGGAAACTGCGATTGGGGAGGTCCTAAATACCCTCAACCAACTTTGGAACGAGGGCAGTTTTCCAAATGCCTGGCGAGAGTCCATCGTGATACCAATCCCAAAACAGGGCAAGGACAAAAATGACCCGAACAACTACCGTCCCATATCTCTCACCAGCTGCCTGTGCAAGGTGATGGAACGGATGGTAAACCGACGTCTCATGTGGTGCTTGGAGAGTCGACACCTGCTCTCCGACGCTCAGTGCGGCTTTCGGCGTGGCAGGTCCACGACAGACCATCTGGTTCGCACTGAGAACTTCATCCAGGAAGCCTTTCTCCACCGTCAACACGTCATAGCAGTCTTTTTCGACCTGGAGAAGGCCTATGATAGTGTGTGGCGATGGAGAATCCTCAACACGCTCCACAAGTGGGGATTTAGAGGCAACATGGCCCTATTTATCAGAAATTTTTTAACTAACCGCCTTTTTAAAGTAAGGACTGGGAAGCACTTATCCCGATCTTTTACACAGGAGAACGGGGTACCCCAGGGTTCAGTACTGAGCGTGACGTTATTTGCCATCGCCATCAACGACGTGGTGGAATGCATCAATGCCCCGGTGATGGCATCGCTCTATGTGGACGACTTAGCCATATTTTGCCGGTCGACACGACTGCCAAACGCTTCCAGGCAAGCCCAGGTGACTCTAAACAAACTGGGAGAGTGGTCGCGAAAGAACGGATTTCGTTTCTCCATGGAGAAAACGAAATGCGTGCACTTTCACCGTCTTCGCGGTTACCACGTTACCCCGACCCTAACCCTGTTGGGTAGGATTCTTCCATTTGTGGAGTCCGTCCGCTTTCTCGGCATGATCCTGGACCAAAAGCTGAACTGGCGGGAGCATATCCGCGTGTTACGCGAGAGGTGTCGCCAAACCCTCAACGTTTTAAAGTTTTTAACTCACTCCACTTGGGGAGCAGACCGCTCCACCATGCTTTTATTGTACAGAGGCTTGGTGCGATCCAAACTGGACTATGGTTCCATAGTGTATTCCTCAGGACGAGAGTCTTACTTGAGACCACTCACATGTGTCCACAATGCTGGGATACGGTTGGCCACCGGGGCATTTAGAACAAGCCCAGTCCCAAGCTTACTTGCAGACGCAGGGGAGCCTCCGTTGGAAACCCGCAGGATGATTTTAATGGGCAACTATGCCTGTAAAATTTTATCAGAGACAATCCACCCTTGTTTTAACATAGTTTTTAACCAACGGTTTTTAGACTTATTTAACAGGCGGAGAAGGGCAACTAGGCCCTTTGCCGTTCGTTTTAATGATTTTATTAATGAGGTAAATTTTACATTTCCTCAAATATGCCCCGTCTCCTATGCTAAGTATCCGCCTTGGTTAACACCAATGCCGGATATTAAACTCATTGCCAGTGCACGCCGCAAAGCCAAAACGACCGATTCCGAATACCAGCAGCTCTTCAGTGCCGTCCTCAGCTCACTTTCTGACTTTGTCCCAGTCTACACCGACGGGTCAAAGTCAGAATCTGCATGTGCCTATGCGGTCGTGTCCCACTACCATGGAGTCGTGAGGAAAAAAGTGCACACTTCTTGCAGCATTTTCACAGCCGAGCTGTCAGCCATAAGGACGGCCCTAGGAGAAATAAAAGAAAGCAATGGCTCTTTCCTCATCTGCACCGACTCGTTGAGCGCCCTAAAATCTTTATCGGCCTTTGCACCTGTGCACCCGATAGTCCAGGAGATCCATTATACCCTGTTGTCCCTTCAGAGAAAGGGGAACAGGGTCTCCTTTATATGGACTCCTGGTCACGTCGGCATAAGAGGCAACGAAAAAGCTGACCAGGCAGCGAAGGATGCCCTTCGACAACCCGAGACCGACTCCACCTTGGTTCCAATGGAGGACGTGAAGGCCGCCTTGCGGAACTCGGTCCTGCATCAGTGGAAGGAGACTTGGCAGTCTCTTCAAAATAATAAACTCAGGGCAATAAAACCGGTCGTTTCACCATGGTCGTCTTCCATCCGGAACATTCGGAGGGAAGAGGTCATGATTACGCGCCTGAGAATAGGACACTCTGCCCTCACTCATTCGTACCTCTTTGCGGAGGTAAAAGAACAGCCCCGCTGCAATGAGTGTTTCCAACCCCTGACCATAAAACATATCCTGACGGAATGTACAACATACCAAAGGGCCAGAGACATGTTGAAGATAAGGGGAGACTTAAAAAATATTTTAGGGGATGACTCTGGGTCTATAAATCGAGTCTTAACTTTTTTAAGGACAACCGGTTTAATGGGGCAGCTTTAGCTTCGGAGCGCATAATTTTAATGCTTTTGATTTTAGCATTTTCCTTTTTTTTTGTTTATTTTATTTATTTATATATTTATTCGTATTTATCTGTTTACTTATTCCTAGTTTAAAAGGAACATAAGTTTTACGTAATGACAGTGGTGCAAAATGACCATAGCTGTCGACGCACCCTACAAACCCCTAAAACTACTACGGATGACCTAAGTGGCCAACGAGCCCAAGGGGGAGTAGCAGTTGCGGCCCGTGAGGCCCTTTACACCTCGCGAGTCCAACTGAACTCTCCATTCCAGGCCGTCGCTGTCACGGTGCACACCCCTGAGAGGATGACGTTATGCAACGTGTATCTGCCAGAGGGTGCACCGGTGACCCGCCTGAACCTTGAAGCCCTTGTCCACCAGCTTCCTCAGCCGTTCATTTTGATGGGAGATTTTAATGCCCATGATCCTCTCTGGGGAGGTCCAGAAACCCAAAGCAATAGGAGAGGTCGAATTTTATCCAACTTTATTGAGGATTTTAACCTGTTTTTATTAAATAGCGGCGAAAAAACCCGCTTTAACAGCTTCAATGGGGAATTCTCAGCAATAGATCTTTGTCTATGCTCGAGAAGTCTAGCCCCAAAGCTGAAAATGTCCACCCACAACGATCTCTGTGGGAGTGACCATTTTCCTCTTCTACTCGTTAAAGAAGACTCTTCGCCCACCATTTCATAACCTCCGGAAAAGTGGCGTATTAACCGTGCGGACTGGCCACTTTTCAAGCGTACGTTTACATATAAACACGACGCAAGTTTCGACGCGTTGCACAACGTCGATAAACTAAGTTCAACGCTGTTGGCGGCAGCTACCAAAAGTATCCCTCGTACGTCCGGGAACATTAATCGAGCTCCTGTCCCTTGGTGGAACGGGGAATGCGACCGGGCGATTCGGGCGAGGAAAAAAGCATTGAATATTTTTAGAAAATATCCCACGGCAACTAATCTGGCATCGTACCGCCGCCTGAGAGCGCGAGCTCGAAGGGCCGTGAAGGAGGCCAAGAGGGCTTCCTGGATAGAATACGTCTCTACCATCAACCATCGCACGCCGCTTGGTCAGGTATGGGACAAAGTGAAGAAAATCTCCGGGTCCAAGAGCTCATTTGTCATCTCGCCATTGCTTGTTGCTGGCCGGGTGGTCAATTCACCTGCCGAAATAAGCAACATATTTGCCAGTCAGTTCGCGGCCAATAGCAGTGACGAGGGCTATGCCGCGGACTTTGCGAACCTGAAGAGGCGATGCGAGAGAGTCCCTCTCAATTTCGGTGCAGGTCCTACAAGCGAATATTACAATGAGCCTTTCACGTCCTGGGAGCTTAAATCCGCCATCGAAGACTCCCATTACACCTCGCCAGGGGCGGACGAAATCCACAACGCATTTCTCCGGAACATTCCGGAAACTGCGATTGGGGAGGTCCTAAATACCCTCAACCAACTTTGGAACGAGGGCAGTTTTCCAAATGCCTGGCGAGAGTCCATCGTGATACCAATCCCAAAACAGGGCAAGGACAAAAATGACCCGAACAACTACCGTCCCATATCTCTCACCAGCTGCCTGTGCAAGGTGATGGAACGGATGGTAAACCGACGTCTCATGTGGTGCTTGGAGAGTCGACACCTGCTCTCCGACGCTCAGTGCGGCTTTCGGCGTGGCAGGTCCACGACAGACCATCTGGTTCGCACTGAGAACTTCATCCAGGAAGCCTTTCTCCACCGTCAACACGTCATAGCAGTCTTTTTCGACCTGGAGAAGGCCTATGATAGTGTGTGGCGATGGAGAATCCTCAACACGCTCCACAAGTGGGGATTTAGAGGCAACATGGCCCTATTTATCAGAAATTTTTTAACTAACCGCCTTTTTAAAGTAAGGACTGGGAAGCACTTATCCCGATCTTTTACACAGGAGAACGGGGTACCCCAGGGTTCAGTACTGAGCGTGACGTTATTTGCCATCGCCATCAACGACGTGGTGGAATGCATCAATGCCCCGGTGATGGCATCGCTCTATGTGGACGACTTAGCCATATTTTGCCGGTCGACACGACTGCCAAACGCTTCCAGGCAAGCCCAGGTGACTCTAAACAAACTGGGAGAGTGGTCGCGAAAGAACGGATTTCGTTTCTCCATGGAGAAAACGAAATGCGTGCACTTTCACCGTCTTCGCGGTTACCACGTTACCCCGACCCTAACCCTGTTGGGTAGGATTCTTCCATTTGTGGAGTCCGTCCGCTTTCTCGGCATGATCCTGGACCAAAAGCTGAACTGGCGGGAGCATATCCGCGTGTTACGCGAGAGGTGTCGCCAAACCCTCAACGTTTTAAAGTTTTTAACTCACTCCACTTGGGGAGCAGACCGCTCCACCATGCTTTTATTGTACAGAGGCTTGGTGCGATCCAAACTGGACTATGGTTCCATAGTGTATTCCTCAGGACGAGAGTCTTACTTGAGACCACTCACATGTGTCCACAATGCTGGGATACGGTTGGCCACCGGGGCATTTAGAACAAGCCCAGTCCCAAGCTTACTTGCAGACGCAGGGGAGCCTCCGTTGGAAACCCGCAGGATGATTTTAATGGGCAACTATGCCTGTAAAATTTTATCAGAGACAATCCACCCTTGTTTTAACATAGTTTTTAACCAACGGTTTTTAGACTTATTTAACAGGCGGAGAAGGGCAACTAGGCCCTTTGCCGTTCGTTTTAATGATTTTATTAATGAGGTAAATTTTACATTTCCTCAAATATGCCCCGTCTCCTATGCTAAGTATCCGCCTTGGTTAACACCAATGCCGGATATTAAACTCATTGCCAGTGCACGCCGCAAAGCCAAAACGACCGATTCCGAATACCAGCAGCTCTTCAGTGCCGTCCTCAGCTCACTTTCTGACTTTGTCCCAGTCTACACCGACGGGTCAAAGTCAGAATCTGCATGTGCCTATGCGGTCGTGTCCCACTACCATGGAGTCGTGAGGAAAAAAGTGCACACTTCTTGCAGCATTTTCACAGCCGAGCTGTCAGCCATAAGGACGGCCCTAGGAGAAATAAAAGAAAGCAATGGCTCTTTCCTCATCTGCACCGACTCGTTGAGCGCCCTAAAATCTTTATCGGCCTTTGCACCTGTGCACCCGATAGTCCAGGAGATCCATTATACCCTGTTGTCCCTTCAGAGAAAGGGGAACAGGGTCTCCTTTATATGGACTCCTGGTCACGTCGGCATAAGAGGCAACGAAAAAGCTGACCAGGCAGCGAAGGATGCCCTTCGACAACCCGAGACCGACTCCACCTTGGTTCCAATGGAGGACGTGAAGGCCGCCTTGCGGAACTCGGTCCTGCATCAGTGGAAGGAGACTTGGCAGTCTCTTCAAAATAATAAACTCAGGGCAATAAAACCGGTCGTTTCACCATGGTCGTCTTCCATCCGGAACATTCGGAGGGAAGAGGTCATGATTACGCGCCTGAGAATAGGACACTCTGCCCTCACTCATTCGTACCTCTTTGCGGAGGTAAAAGAACAGCCCCGCTGCAATGAGTGTTTCCAACCCCTGACCATAAAACATATCCTGACGGAATGTACAACATACCAAAGGGCCAGAGACATGTTGAAGATAAGGGGAGACTTAAAAAATATTTTAGGGGATGACTCTGGGTCTATAAATCGAGTCTTAACTTTTTTAAGGACAACCGGTTTAATGGGGCAGCTTTAGCTTCGGAGCGCATAATTTTAATGCTTTTGATTTTAGCATTTTCCTTTTTTTTGTTTATTTTATTTATTTATATATTTATTCGTATTTATCTGTTTACTTATTCCTAGTTTAAAAGGAACATAAGTTTTACGTAATGACAGTGGTGCAAAATGACCATAGCTGTCGACGCACCCTACAAACCCCTAAAACTACTACGGATGACCTAAGTGGCCAACGAGCCCAAGGGGGAGTAGCAGTTGCGGCCCGTGAGGCCCTTTACACCTCGCGAGTCCAACTGAACTCTCCATTCCAGGCCGTCGCTGTCACGGTGCACACCCCTGAGAGGATGACGTTATGCAACGTGTATCTGCCAGAGGGTGCACCGGTGACCCGCCTGAACCTTGAAGCCCTTGTCCACCAGCTTCCTCAGCCGTTCATTTTGATGGGAGATTTTAATGCCCATGATCCTCTCTGGGGAGGTCCAGAAACCCAAAGCAATAGGAGAGGTCGAATTTTATCCAACTTTATTGAGGATTTTAACCTGTTTTTATTAAATAGCGGCGAAAAAACCCGCTTTAACAGCTTCAATGGGGAATTCTCAGCAATAGATCTTTGTCTATGCTCGAGAAGTCTAGCCCCAAAGCTGAAAATGTCCACCCACAACGATCTCTGTGGGAGTGACCATTTTCCTCTTCTACTCGTTAAAGAAGACTCTTCGCCCACCATTTCAAAACCTCCGGAAAAGTGGCGTATTAACCGTGCGGACTGGCCACTTTTCAAGCGTACGTTTACATATAAACACGACGCAAGTTTCGACGCGTTGCACAACGTCGATAAACTAAGTTCAACGCTGTTGGCGGCAGCTACCAAAAGTATCCCTCGTACGTCCGGGAACATTAATCGAGCTCCTGTCCCTTGGTGGAACGGGGAATGCGACCGGGCGATTCGGGCGAGGAAAAAAGCATTGAATATTTTTAGAAAATATCCCACGGCAACTAAT
>NW_027286613.1:0-18200 GCF_022747635.1 Hetaerina americana | reverse complement strand
TCACTCAACGACAGCCCGCAGGCGATTGAGGTCAGTGTCGGTCTGTTGCTAAGAGCCCCCTCCACCTTACCCTGCCAGGCAGACCCCCCTCCACCGCTCCGTTCGCGCCAGAGAAAATCAGTCCTACCACTTTTGGGTGCGACCCTGTATTACGTGTTTTACTTCAGGGGAGGTTGTGATTGATAGTAATAAAGCCTTCAAGTGCTTGTGTTTAATTGAGTCTACACATTCCATTTCGGTGTTCCCGTTGAAGTAGGCGTTCTGTGTGGGAATTCCTTTTCTTCCTAAAATGTACGATCCCCGCACTTAATTCAAGTCTAATTCCAATTGCCATTTGTTCCACCAGTGACGTGTGATAGGTTTGAGGTCACCTGACCAAGTTGCTGTGTCCTACAGATCACCGATATCATGGTAAACCACTGAAGCTTCGGAAAATAAATGTTATATCTTAATAGTGACCACCAGAATCATAGTCTTTTAAGATAAACTAGGAGCGTTCCTGTTTACATCATTTGTGTGTGAATATAAGTGCCTTTTTTCAATTGTATAGTTCGATGTGAAGTCATAACTAAGGTTTTTTATTGAAACACCGATTGATGAGTACATAGGTAACTTCCTGCTTCAGAACGTGAAAGTCTTTTATCAAATCTAATGCTTAGTGATTGCGAATTGCGCTGAAATATTGTTATTAGGTAATCTACCGGTTAAGGTAGGTTTTTGGATGGATGTAATTACTAATTAAATAATTTGTGACCCCTAGCAAAACACAACATCTTACTCTACATCAGGTTTCTCTTCAGCTCTGAGTACTTTCTTCCTCCCTTCATCCCCTATCCAAGACATCCCTATCCCCTATTCTTACTCTTTCCTCATTCGCCATTAACATTCTCCTCTCTATTACAGTCTTCTTCAACATCCCACTACTGCCAATCAATATCCCCTTCATCCACTTTTCCTGCCTCCATTGGATTTCTCCCAACAAACCCCTCTGTTCGCCCACCCTACCAAGTACTTCCTCGTTTGTTTTCTTCTCTGTCCATTTCACCTTCTCCATTCTTCTCCACACACCCACATATCTACAATAGCCCTCATTAATATGTTATTATTAGGTAATCTACCGGCTAAGGTAGGTTTTTGGATAGACACAGCTACTAAATAAATATTCTGTGACCCCTAGCAAAGTCCAGTATCCTACTCTAAATCAGGTCGCTCTTATCTCTGAGTACTTTCTTCCTCCTGGCCAACATCCCTATCCCCTGTTCCTTCCCTTTCCTCGTTTGCCCTCAACATTCTCCCCTCTATTACAGTCTTCAACATCCCACTATTGCCGGTCAATACCCCCTTCATCCATTCTTCATCTGCCTCCTTAATAATATCTCCCAACAAACCCCTCTCTTTGCCTTTCACCATACCAAGTACTTCCTCGTTTGTTTTCCTTCTTGCGGTCCATTTCACCTTCTCCATTTTTCTCCACACACCCACATATCTACAATAGCCCTCATTAATATGTTATTATTAGGTAATCTACCGGTTCAGGTAGGTTTTTGGATGGACATAATTACTAATTAAATAATTTGTGACCCCTAGCAAAACACAACATCCCACTCTATATCAGGTCCCTCTTCAGCTCTGAGTACTTCCCTCCTCCCTTCATCCCCTATCCTGTTCCTTCCCTTTCCTCGTTTGCCTAACATTCTCCCCTCTATCACAGTCTTCAACATCCCACTATTGCCTATCAATACCCCCTTCATCCACTTTTCCTGCCTCCTCCTTAGTAATATCTCCCAACAAACCCCTCTCTTCGCCTTTCACCACACCAAGTTATACTTCCTCATCTGTTTTCCTTCTTTCGGTCCATTTCAGCATCTCCATTCTTCATCCCACACACCCATATATGAAACGAAACCGTCTACATGCCATATAAATGTTTCAAATTTTATGAAAACATAAGTACGGACATTGAAAGTACACGGTTCGACTCTTTCCCTTTGCCGACGGACCAATTGGAATATTGTTTTTTTTTTTAATTTTTATTACGTCCTGTATTTGCGATCTATTTAATCATCGAGAGGCAGCTTAACTTCTTCAGGTTATATTCTACAGGTAATATCGTTCACTCTTCAGGTATATTCTTCTTCAGAACTTCTTCAGGTAACATTTAATAAGTCTAAAGTGCTTGCAATTCTTCAGGAGTCTTCGTGTGGATTGTTTGGTTGGTCAATTGAACGCAAATTAGCCCTCATTTGCGCAGTTATAAATCTTTTAAGCTTGGAATCCACGCACTATCTTTCTCTCTCTCGCTGTTGTCTCTCCTCTTGTTGGTTTGAAGAGTATCGGCAGATACATAGATGTTTTATTTCCATAGTTATTGCTGCGTACGTTGAATCTCTCAAAATTCTTGTTGTTGCCTCTGTCATTATTTGCGCATTTCTCATTCCGTCGAGAGTAAAATGGTTTTGCAATTGTAAATAAATGAAGAGATGTTTTGCAAACGCTCTTCGATACTTAAATGTGCGAATCCATCAACGCAACAGATGTAACCGAGAGTGTGTTTAACGCAAATATCAACGCACAGAATAAATCAATCGAAGATGGGCATTGCGTAAATGTGTCAATGGACTTTAATTTTCTTGAATTTGGTCAAAGTATTGCGGCGCAAGTGAACACATCTGAACTTGGGAGATCGGACAAGCGTACGATATCCTTGCATTGGGGCACTTGCGCAAAAGGATTCTCTTGTGGACGTTTTATGATGATTTCATTTTATCTACTGCAGAGTTAAAAATTAACTCAGTTGGCTTTACGCAAACGCAAAAGTGCTCCAGGACATTCTGTTCGTACATTGCGTTTCAAGATATGATGTATTCGTCACGCAAAGAAGTACTGTTGTGTGTATGTTTAATCTCTCAACAATAATTCTTGCGCAATGCTTGTTTGCACTGTTTTTGTTGTTTTTCCATTCCTTTTTTTGTTCTTGTCGTAAGATGTGCGCACTGTGTATTTTATAACATGGTATTATTTTGCGCATGCTACGCAAGAACGCAAGTTTCTCTCTTTTACGAATGCCCACCCGCCAAACCCATAACCGTAAACTAATATCTCCATTTTTGCGCTCTTTTTTTTGCGCGTTCCAGGGACGTCTTCAGCTCGTGGGTGGCCTCCAACCAGGGCTCTGCGCAGTCGTACAACGCGGTGAAGTAAGCGCAAATGGGGCTGTCCGCCAAGGGGCGTTGCCGAGCTGTGCGCACGGGCACCCCTGGTGAGAGAGCATCAAAAGCCCTGCGCGTCGTTTGCGTTTTATGTCATCCGGGATCACGCAGGGTTTTGTCTTCTATTGCATTGCGGAGGGAATGATGGGAAGTGTGTGTGATGTGCGTATGCACATGTTCGATTGTTACAGAGGACTCCAGACGCAACAAGTACGCAGGGCAGAAAACCAGTGCAACAGTTGTTGGTGCATTGACGGCGTTACGCAAGTTTGGGACTTGATGAATTATGCGCATCGCTCCTTGCGTTGTTCGGTATTGGTTTTTGTTTCTAATTGTTTTGCGTCGTTGTTTGGAATCGTGTTCCCCAATGTTGCGTTGTTCGAGACCTGTTGCGGATCATTGTTTTGAGACCCGGAGGATGACTTAAGAGTATGGAGAGCCAAGAACAAGATGGGACGCCACCCTGCCCTCCCATTATGAGGTGGTTGCGCATTGTGCGTTTGTGTTCTGACATTGCGTTCATTTTATGTTCGTTCCCATATTGTTTCGTCTGGTGCGCGGCGTTTGAAGGCAGTGCTTCCCTAATTCCTCATTTCTCCAAACGGACAACAAGCCATTGTTTTTGTATGACGCAAGGTTACGAGTGTATTCAATTGGACATTGATTGAAATATGATGACCTTTTGACCTGATCGACCACGTTGAAAAAAGAAAAGAAATTGAGCTTCCTGTGATGATTGATTGATTGCGCGAATCAATTATCAAGACTGTATAAAAAAACAAAAAAAACTATTACTAGACAGGGTGTTGCACAATTGCGTACGTTGTATCTCTCATGGTTGGGTTCTTGCGCATTGTGACATTCTTTTGTTTCTCCCTCGCCCGTAGGGTCTTGTCTCTCCCGCAGTGCTAAGTGTGTGAACATCCGGACTTTCCACTTCGGTCCATGCCGTGGTTCTTGCCAAGTGTTTTCGGCATCAGATCTACCAATCTTGAGGTATACACAATATATATGCAGTGTTTCAGACGCAAAGGCAACTCTTTCGGGTGTCTATTCCTTGCGGCAAGATACAATGCTCTTTTTTGTGTCCGTCTTTCGAGATGACAATTCCAGACGTTTCCGCTCGGAATTATATATAAATATATGTATAAATCCGCGGTATTTCCTCGGTACGAAGACTTCGGTATGTTTCGGCTCTTAGTTGACCTAATAGTTCAGCTTTTATGAGTCGTTAAAAATCGAACCGTACGCAATAGAATGGGCATTGTTTTCTGACCTTGTAGCTTCTGCGGCATTTGCGAAGAATTCCGATTTGATTGGAACATGTTCACGTGAGAATTTGGTTTGTTTTCTGTGCCGTAGACCAAGGAAGGGCGTTTTGTGGTATGGTTTCACGGTAGGCTTTTGTGGAATCGGTATACTCTTGTTGCACGGTATAAGGGAAACAGTTTGAGAGGGAAAACAAAACCGTTTTGCGGTATTTCTATGGAATATCTGGTACGTTTCGGTTTTTTTTCGGTTGAAAGGGGTGGAATGCCGTGGTTTTATTTCTCGTACCGAGATTGTAAACTTTCCTCCCCCCCCCCCCTCCGCCCCCCTTCTTAAATGAATCTTTCTCTTGTCTGGTGTGCGTTTGGCGTTGCGTATTGGGGAAAGATGTTTATTTTTGTAGTTTTTGAGGGATTTGAATGTGGACGGTAGGAGGGAATTTAAATGGTGGATGATTGACGGAAGCGTGGTCTAGGAATCTCTGGTTTATGTCGGTATCGGACCGGTGTGTGCGGTTTGATTACGGTATCGTACCGTGTGGTTGTGGACCAATTTGAAAAAAAAATGAGAGAAAAGAATGTTGTTTTTTTTTCTTGGGGCGAGGAACGACATGTCGCATGTTTTTGTGCTATGATTTGTTTGCGTGTTTGCGTATGTGTGCGCGCAAGAGAGACAGAGAGGGAGAGAGCTGGATATTGTTTTATTTTGTTGGATTTCGGAAGATTTTTCTTCTTCTTCCGATCGGGGGAGAAAGAAATGGAGGAAGTAAGTTTCGAAAAATGATGGAAATGCTAAAAAAACTGAATAGTATTATAAAAAAATATATGATTGAGAGTAGGACGTAGGTTTTTTTTAATAAATAAAAAAATCGATTTAGGAGATATAAATATTGATAATGATGAAGATTGCGCGTTTTGTTGTTCTATTTTTTTTTTTTCCTTAAATAAGGGGGAGTGGGAGGAGGGAGGGTGGGAAGGAGAGGGAGAATTGTAAATGTACAGAGGAATTTACCTTTAAAAATAATTAAAATAATCCACATTAAATATTGTGACGTACAGGACGTCGCAAGTGATGGGAATGTGAAAAAAGTAATTTTTTTGTTGTCGTCAATTCATTTTTTTTCCTCTCTCCGCACATTAATTAATTAATTAATTAAAAAAGAGAAAGAGTTAAGATTGGTGGGAGACGGGTAGGAGAGTGATTAGTCAAAAGAGAAATCATTTAATTAGTCTTTTAGTGGTTTTAATATAAAATATCGAATCGAAACGAAGTTTGAAGTAGATGAGTAGATTAAGTTATAGTTTGAACTGAACGATTATATAAAAAATGATATTTCCAAAAAAAAAAAATACATAAATATATATATATATATATATAAACAAATAAATATGAATGAAAAAAAGAGAGCATATCAAAAGATTCGAATAATTTTTTTTTTATCCTGTAAAAAAAAAATTTTTTTTTTTGGCCGAGATGAAATATACGTAAAAAAAAAAGTTAACCTTGATATCCTCTGCTATGGTTTTTTTGTTCTTGTACAAACTCATTGCGTTTGTTGTTTTTCTCGTGTATATTTTCTTATGTTTTTTTTTTTTTTGGGTTATGCGTTGCCTTGTTGGGGGTGTCGGGACTTGCGTCAGTTACTTAGCAAAACCAGCACACTTGACGGGATATATAATAATGTCAACGTAATTAGATATGTATATATATATATATATATACATATATATGTATATATATATACATATGTATGTATATATGTATATATATAAATATGTATGTGTGTATATATATATATATATATATATATATATATATATATATATATATATACATACATACATACATACATATATGTATATATATATATGCATGCGCACACCATGTATTATTTCATTGTCCGATACTTTGATCGAGTCCAAAACTTTCAAATATGTCGGTAAAAATGTTAAACGTCGAGAGAATATTCTTAAGGTTGATACTAACATCACGGTTCCATTTTTGTGTGTGATATTGACGAATGATTTCCACTTATAATTAACTTCAAGCTGGCTATCGTGTGTGCTATCAGTGCCCTTTCAACCCACCAAATGCAAGCACCCTATCATAACCTATTCATAATCTACACTATCTTGCTCCTGTCGGTGTTCAATCATCCCCCTGACATCATCATCATCATCATCCCTTTACCATTGACCTCTCAATCCGAAATAATCACCCATCCATCAACTGATTGTCATCCAACCAGTTGCATTTTTGTTACCCTATCATTGCAATATAAATGCCCTATCAATACCCTATTATTTACCCAACATTTCACCCTATCATTACCCAATTATTTAACATATCATCACCCTACAATTCACCCTATCAATACTGTATTATTTACCCTATCATTAACCTAGAATTCACCCAATCATGACCCTACAATTAACCCTATCATCACCCTGTTATTTACCCCCAAATTCACCCTATCATTACCCTATTATTTACCCTACATTTCACCCTATCATCCCAATACAAGTGCCCTATCATCACCCTATTATTTACCCTATCATTTCCCTACAATTCAACCTATCCAGTACCCTATTATTTACCCTATCATCACCCTACAATTCATTCTATCATTACTGTATTATCTGCCCTATCATTAACCTAGAATTCACCCAATGAAGACCCTACAATTCACCCTATCATCACCCTGTTATTTACCCTCAAATTCACCCTATCATTACCCTATTATTTACCCTACAATTCATTCTATCATTACTGTATTATCTGCCTTATCATTAACCTAGAATTCACCCAATGAAGACCCTACAATTCACCCTAACATCACCATGTTATTTACCCTCAAATTCACCCTATCATTACCCTATCATTTACCCTATTATCACCCTACAATTCACCCTATCATTACTGTATTATCTGCCCTATCATTAACCTAGAATTCACCCAATGAAGACCCTACAATTCACCCTATCATCACCCTGTTATTTACCCTCAAATTCACCCTATCATTACCCTATTATTTACCCTATCATCACCCTACATTTCATTCTATCATTACTGTATTATCTGCCCTATCATTAACCTAGAATTCACCCAATGAAGACCCTACAATTCACCCTATCATCACCCTGTTATTTACCCTCAAATTCACCCTATCATTACCCTATTATTTACCCTATCATCACCCTACATTTCATTCTAGCATTACTATATTATCTGCCCTGTCATTAACCTAGAATTCACCCAATGAAGACCCTACAATTCACCCTATCATCACCATGTTATTTACCCTATTATTTTCCCTATTATCACCCTACAATTCACCCTATCATTACTGTATTATCTGCCCTATTATTAACCTAGAATTCACCCTATCATTACCCTACTATTTACCCTATGATCCCTCTAATGGCACCAAATTCAACCCCCTATCAAAAACCCTATCTATTCATAAAGTCCTTCCTCATCATCTTCCCTTTACTTCTCATTCATCTTCAACCCTCCCCCACCTCACCCCTATTAACCCCCCCTCTCTTCTTAGTAACAATGCACTCATTGTTGTGACGTCGGGTGCAAAAGCATTATTCTTCCTCCGTTCCTTGCTTGACTCCCGGAAATACATTCACTCGAGTTGTTGAATTTTGTGCTTCGACGACGGGACCACTTTTTAAACTTTCAGGGAAAAGGAACAAGAGGGAACATGAAACATACGTATGTGCGTATATATATCTTGCTGAATGGTGCGCCTTTGCGTAAGTGGACTGCCCTCATTTGCCTCAGAGGGCCTTGTCGCAAGTCTCCAGAGAATTAGGTCGGATTCCATTGTTTATCCGAGACCGAAATCGTTTATTGAATAAGTGTGCTTGGCCTTAATGCGCGATAGTGGTTTTTTTTAATGAGAAATAATGGTGCGTTGCGCATGTTTGCGTGTGTGTGGCATACTGGTTCTGGAGGGAATATTATGAGAAGAGCAACAGCAAAGTGAGAGTACACAAATGAGTATTTCAATATGTATATATATATATATATATATATATATATATATATATATATATATATATGTATATATATATATGTATATATATATATATATATATATATGTATATATGTATATATATATACATACATATATATATATATATATTTACAAGAAATCGTGAAACGTTTGAAATTTGTTCAATTTTATATCTTTTCTTTTTGATTTGTTATTATTATTATTAATTATAAATAAGTATTAATTATTATTTGTTTAGTTTTTAAGGATTTTTCGATATATACATTGAACGATTTAAAAAAAAAGGGACCTTTTTTTTAAAGAAATGAATTTAAAAAAAATTAAAGAAAAGAGAGATATTCTAATAGAATTATTATTATTATTATTAATTATTATGTAATGGATGACACACATATATATATACATATATGCATTCCTGATTGTGTGCGTGTGTGTGAACATTGCGTGCGTGCGTGTGTGTGCTTGTGCAAACGCGGCGTCAATTGCGGTTCTATTGAGCACGCATTGTGCGAGCGGATGTGTTGGACTTGGACTTGATCGAAATGTCTCTCGACGCAAGAATGATTTAAGCAAAGAGACTGTTTTTATCAGAATCCGCAAAGACTTCTCCTTACCTGTGTCCTCGACACAATTGGATCTTCCATTTTGATTTTCCCAAAACAAACCCTCCCTTCCACCCCGAACAAGATGGTGGTCTCCGCAAACAAAATGGTGGAAATACATGATGTAGAAATACGCATACATTTGTGTGTGTGTGTATATGTATGTATATATATATATATATATATATATATATATGTATATATATATATATATATATATATATATATATATATATATATATATATATATATATATATATTCATATATAATATATATATATATTATATATATGTATATATATATATATATGTATATATATATATACACGCATATATACATACGCAAGGATATTTCTACGCAACCTTTGAAGAAGGAACATTTGTTAATGGCTTGCGTGATTTGTTCGACATTCCCTTTGTGTGACTGAGGGGATATTATTATGTGGACAATGTGATTGGTGTGTTCACAGGCAATGTGGATGCCTGCGCTCTTGCGTAGAACAACGCTAAAAATATATATATATATGCAAATATAAACATATAAAAAAAACTGAATTGATTTTTGGAAGTGTAAACACGCAACGTTCTGTTGTTGTTTTTGTGACTATGCGCAAGGGTCCTCATATACATTGTATTCGTTTGTATAAAATATATGTTTGTTTTCTGGTTAATTCCTATCTTAGAGATATACCTTTTTTTTGTTTGTTGTTCAATTTCTTTCGTGAAGAAGTCATTCCACGCAATGGTGTGGTTGGTAGACCCAATGGGCCTTGCGCGTTGTGACTTCTGTGTGTAATTACCCTGGATCCTTCTATGATGTCTCTCGCCTTCCCTGAAAAAAAATTAATTATGTAATTCTTCTGAGCAATAGTCTCTTTCTGTTGCGTTGCGTCTCTTCCAAGTAAACCTTTCCCTCCCACCCCCTTCAATCCATCTCTCTCTTTCTCTCTGTCGACAAATGCCAAGAGGTAATGAGAGTGTCATTATTATGTATAATGAAATTACGCAAAAGAGGTAAATATTTGAAAGACAAGACAAAAAATTGTTTTTCTTGGAGTTGCATATAATGTGAAATGTAATCATTTGAACTCTGAAAACTCTGAATAAAAGTGTTTAAAAAAATTGATGTCTCAAAGTTTATTTCTTACTAATTCTTATCGCTTTAATATATATATATATATATATATATATATATATATACGCCTTCCTATTGGTTGCAGCAATATATATTTCTGTTGGCTTGGAAAATACTCAAGTTTTTCCAGGCATTCACTAACAACCTCCGTCCATTTAAATCACGATGCCGGTTAAACTAGGCCAAAGGAGGAGGAAATTATGAAACAACCTTCTATCGAGGAAAGCATTTAACTGAGTGTTTAAACATTTTTATAAAAAGTGGGACGTGTGTATATACATATATAACCATATACTGTCCAGGTTTATGAAAGTTTTCGACTGAACTGTCAAGATGGCGAAAAATTGACTAATTTTCTTGAGTTTTCATGGCGTTTTATTGCATAGTTTGATTGCACTCGTTCTATTTAGTTACGTGTTGTGTGCATTTGTGTTATTTGCAAAAGGTCATGACAGTTTCATCGGTGATAGCGTACTATTTATTTCCTCAAGTTCATTTTGTTTCTATGTTTAATTTCCATCACTGGATTTCATCGCATTACGAGTTAATATAAGAATAATGTCATTTAACTGTCGACATATGATAATACGGAGTAAACAAAACATGTTTACGTATCCATGGATACGTCGTCATGGTTTGTTTATATTCATTCCGTTTGATATCGTCACTTTGAACGTGGTTTCATATTATTCAATGTAAGTGTTATCTCTCGTACTTAAATCTGACCTTAATGTGACTACGAAAGGACTGAAAGGTGATAACCTCGCCAGATATAAAAACTAATTTAAGCACGATGGAATCCATTTATATAACTCTTTGTATTCAGTTTTTTCCTTTTTGTTTACCATTTTATCATTTAAAAACAGATTGAAATCGGACAAATGACGACCGTTTCGCGTGATCAAAACCTCGTAAAGCACGGAAGACGTGTCCCAATTAAGTTCAAATTCCCGAGCCACAAAGAGCAACGCAAATCATTGGCGGAATTGAAATATTATGTTGCTTCCTGCGTTTAATGAGATATTTCCCCAAAGTCGCCAATTGATATTTTCCTTGTTTTAAATAGCCAATTTGGTGAGTGATTGTCTATGTCGACCAGAGTAAACATTTTGGAATACACGTATATACTACATGAAAAAAAACTCTCATGGGATGGGATGATATCAAAAAGATTACTTTTATTGATGTATAAGATATTGTTGGACGTAATAACAACACAATTATGACCCCTGTGCTTAGTATTGCGTTCAAATCAATTTCGAAAGATGTCCGTCTCTCTACAAATGCGCTAAATAGCGTCTCTCTTCCCCCCGTTTCTGTTATCCCTCTCTGTATATAATAATGTGCCATAAAGCGTTAAGTCTACCGTCACTAACATCCGCCGTAAGCCTTTCCCTGACTAATCCCGTGTCTAAAATTCGGAATATATATATGTCCAACCTCGCCTATTTTGTTTTTAACACTGCGACAGTTTATTCTGTTGATTTATTTATATACGTGGATCACCTTTTTACTCAAATAAAGGCAAAAACGATAATTCGTTCCGTATGTATAACTAGATTAATTAATGTATACACCGTATTAATTATAAATAATATTCCTAATTACAAAATGGAAACAGAATATTATAAATATAGCCATGTTTAATTGTTCTATTATTTTTCGGATCTTAAAGACACTTAGAATCCTGATCTGAAGTGACAAAAAGCTACGGTCCATAATCTATTTTCCTCCCAAAATATGCCCTGCGCTTTTGCCTACCTCTAATGCTATGCTAAACCTCGATTATTGAGCGAGGGAAAGGTTCCAACTAGAAAAAAAGGATATATAGAGGGTGCGTTCCGAAATTAATGAAATTATTTTTTCCCACATATTGACCAGATTTGCTACAACACTTAAAATTGATCCAAATACTCTCGTTGGGCCGGCCACGACCGGTACGTGCCCTAGAAAGGCGTCTTCGGGCGTCACATCGCAAAGGCGTCTTCGTCACGGAGCTGATTTCATCTCTTCTATGGACGAAAAACGAGTTTCTTTCAGGGCTTCCTTAATCCGAGGGAACAAAAAGAAGTCTTCTGTGGCGACTTCAGGACTACATGGCACCTGGTGGGGCAGCTTTGGCACCTGGTGTTTGGCCAGGAACACCGGGACTCGTAGCGCGTTGTGGCAAACACCATAGGGAACGAACTTGGCGCACGATTTTTCATAGCTAAATCATCAGTAACAAGGCATAACACAACAGAAGACGACAATTTCAGTTTATTGGCAGCCATCTTGATACTCAAACGACCGTCAGAGTCCAACAATTGTCGAACACGAGCCACATTGTTGTCGGTTTTCCTTGTTGATGTCCGCCCAGAGCGTTGTCCTGAACCTCTTCCCGGCCCACCTTAAAGGCCTTTATACACCTCGAAACTTGTCAATAGGATAGAGCGGAGTCCGCGTAAGTAAGCCTCACGAATCATTTTGTCTGTATCCTCTCAAGAGATTTTAATTCAGTTTGGCACAAAACTTAGTGATTATTGAGCAGCGAAGATTAGCGGTCCCCCCCCCCCCGCCATAAGTGGTTCCAGCTCACTCCGACCAATAGGAACGGAGCGGGAAATTCAATTGCAATACTTTGTAAACACACCCTGTAATTGCATATACATATGAATGTATCGAGAAAGGGTTACCTCAAGCCAAAAATGAAACCAACTATTTATGGACAGTTGATAATTTAAGAGGACTATGAAACAGTTGGATTTATGGACGAGATGATTAGAAAGATACGATGGGAGTTGGAAATGGAAGATTACACGGGAGCATGGAGTCAAGTAAGTACGAAGACAGTGCTGAATATTAATAATAATAAATTGAGACTGGTCGTAGCAGAAGAAGCAATGGTTGAAGACGCATTGTGAGTATATGGTGAGTTAAACAAAGGAAAGGTGAAATTGCGCTGTATAAATAAAAAAAGGTTAAAAACACGAAAATCGGGAATTTAGAAGGGATAGATGTATGTTAACAGTAAAAAGAGACGAGAAAAGCAGAAGAGGTGATAAAAAAGAGAATTAGTTGGGAAAATGTATTATTTCGGACAGTGGACCTTAGATATTAGACATGGAGGGAGATTGAATGATGTCTCTAAGAGATGAGGGTACATATATTAAGAAAAAGACTTGTGTTCTTCCTCTTGCTAAAGAATTCCCGATAATCTGGAAGAATATATTCACCAAAGACACATCTGATTATTCCTCCCAATTCTATTCATTATACTAACATAGTACAGGCCAATGATATTGGCTCTTCGATTGTACTCCGCACTTGTACGTATACTTGTCTATGGCCATCTTGAGGTTATGACTGTTTACTAGATGCCTATAGTTTTCAAGAACGTCAATCGTGACCTCAAGTGGAACTACGACAAGGCGGAATATTCGAATTTGTCCGGATTTGAGCGCTGTAACCTGTTTATTGAGTTAGAAGGTATTTTAAAATTGCGATTATTTGAAATTTGCGCGTATTCTTCAACTCTGACCTGCATCATATCGACGCTTTCTCGTGAGAAACAGATATTTACTGCTTTTTATACAATTTTTAAAACTGAATAATACGTTTACTGTACTGGAAATTCTTTTATATTTCCAGAAATTTATTTGTTTACAATGTATTTTTGAGCGGTTATATAAAACAGTCCCCATATCTATCTTTGTCACGACTTTTGGTCTGTAACTGGGTTCACTATTATAATAAGATTTAATTACATTGAAATGTATCCTTATATGGTCAAAAAATGTAGAACACTTCATCCAAAGCACTTCATTATCTTGGCATTAGCGGATATTTCACAACATTGCAAACGAATACAGATATAGCAAAACATCCAGAATTTTTTTTACCGACAAAACATTAACCTAACCACCGATTATTTCAGTACCTAGGTAATTTAATGTACCTAGGCTAAATTAGTTCCGTTCATGTCCCTATATTCTATGAAATTAATGTTAAGCGTGAACAGTTCATTCAAGAACAAGTTTTAAGAAGCATTCAAAATGTTCTAGTTAAACATTTCATGAACGCTTCACACAGGTTACTACTGTCCTTTGATATACTTTTAAATGCCATTATTCAATAGTAATATTAGACATCTATGTACGTTTATTCCATAAGTAATATAATGCCCGCGTTTCATTGAATATTATTATTTTTTCTAGGCAGATAAAAGCAAATGATACGGCACTGATTTGAGAATCACTTTAGTCATGCTTAATGAGCCCTAGAATCAGAATATTGACTTAAATAGATGTATCATAGCTGAATAAGTAATGGAAATACGAAAAAAGAACTTTACCAATGCATAAATTGCGTGCTAAACTATGAATAACAAACTTGAACACCATACAAATCATTTTACAAAGACGTATCTTCTAAATATGGATAAACAGGTTGATGACAATAAATCTAGGAAACTAATTATGCACGGGCATAGTATTTATTTTATATTAAGTAGGCCACTTCAAATTTCAACTCGAGTATTCCACAAAAGGATAAAGTGTGGCCTTTGTGTTTCATGAAATACGAAAATCCATTGTTATTTTTCACCTTTTGTCCAAGCTATCAGTACTGACCCCTCCGTACGGTTTATTGCTGAGCATAGATATGATTTTAGCGCATACACAACGTCTGATTATAACTTCATGTCGATTAATAAAAGAGAAATATCTTTATTAAAAAGAAACGCCATGTAACGGACACTTAAAAATTGAATTTCGAACTGAAACAAAACACTGCTGCCATTCCGTAACCGACTTCGCTGTTCCATAAAATGGCTGACAACCAGCAGAGTAGATTTGAAAAGTCCTTAGGGTTATTGACGATTAGGTTTGTGTCGTTGTTGCAAAAAGCCAAAGATGGTGTTTTGGACCTTAAAATTGTAAGTAGAACGTGTTGGATTTTAAACATTCGTCTTCTGGAAAATGTTATTTACCATTGGGGCAAATGAAGTGACGCGGTCGTTACAAAGCGTCAGTCACAACTGTGTAAGCACATGTTTGAATCACTCACGTGTTTTTCAGTACCGTGGGGAATATTTGTGTATAATTTCACTTGTACAATTTATGAGGATTGTTTACATATTAAAACGAAGTCTGATCAGTGTTTGAATTAAATCTTTTCACGTGCTTGTTCATACAATTATTTGAGAATTTTGTGTTTATGGTTTTGGAGATCACGTTATGTTAACGCGTTTGAAACGACGTTTTCCACTAAATGAATGTGAATTCATTTGCTCCGACGATTTTTTATCAATCATTATGGCCGTATATTCACCACTTAGTGGGGTTTTAATGATTACGACCGCTTTTGAATTAGGCTGCCGATATGTTGGCGGTGCGTCAGAAGAGAAGAATCTACGACATTACCAACGTACTGGAAGGGATTGGATTGATAGAGAAGAAATCGAAGAACAGCATACAATGGAAGTGAGTATTTTCTTTGTATTTTACCTACATTTGTGTTGCACTGTTACTGTAAATGTGGTCATGCTAAGTGTAAATCACACAAACGAAGTATGCGTTGTCAATAGTGTGTAATTGATTGAAACGGTTTAGCTGGAATTGTGTTGAAGTTTTAAGTGTGGGGCAGTTTTCATCACAAGGGAAAGCATGAGGCAATCTTGAATGAAAACGTGTAAAAGGTATCTTGACATTATTTATCCAAATGTGAGGAGTATATGATCAGTTTAGTCTTTAATAGCCCCGATAGGTCGTAACTTTTTCCCGGTGTTTGAGATTAAACATTATTATACATTGTGGTTAACGTTGTAGCTAGTAATTTAGTCACAATGTAATGTTGTAAACAGTGAGTTGCTTACAATACCCTCGACATTACAAGAATTACAACAAATAGGCCAATCGTTCTGAATTAAGATGAAAAGTTTTTAGTAATTTCACTTAAAAGTGTTATTCAATGTACTAGGAAGTAATTAATAACAATGTTTCGGGCTGTGTAATGTTATATGTTAAAATAGCTGACCAGTTGAGTGAATTCATTCTCATTACGTTAGATAACACGTAAGAAGTTCAAATAAAGTTTATTAATGTTAACAGTTTCAATGAAAAGTGAAAGTGTTGGACCTTTCCTTTAGGTTAAAGTGGGAATAATGTGTTTAAATCAATAAAACGGGATATAATTAATGTTTTACAAAACGGAAATACGCATTGCCCAACTTGTAATGACGTGACTTGAATGATAAATGAAAAATATTGCCAGGATAATTATTTCGAACTCAATTTCTACTTATTTCTATATGGTTATGTTGTCTCAATAGCATTTCCGTAAATATGACCGGATGTGATTGAAGTATTTAGTCGTAATAATGTGAAAATGCATGCCATTAATATTCAGAAGTTGATGGTTGAATTAGTGTTAATTTAGATCGCAAATTTATATATTGTGGAAATTTTACTCAAAATACTATACTTATCTGTTGTTTTATGAATTGTAATAATAAGATAGGAGGAAGGAAAGTATTATTTTCGGTTTAATTAGCGAGATATTGGGTTTTAGCCCACCATGATGTGTAATTGTCCTTTTCAAGTTCATTAATTGATGTGGGATGGTTGTGTTGAAGGTTAGAAGCATTTACAATTATTGTAGACTCTGTGACTGTTGGCATCTGCTCACAATCCCTCTCAGTATTCATAAAGGTTAAAGGTTATGCAGCAAAATGTAGCGGTTTTGCCATTGTTTAATTATTATTATAAGTTAAGTGCTGATTGTTTAATCCAAATTGCAATGGGATTATTGCATTTCTCTTCCTATCTGTAAGTATTCTCGTCTTAATTGTTTTTTTCCTTTTGTTTAAGAATAGCCACCAAAATAACAACCAAATATGGTTTTATACTAGTTAACTAATAAATATTAATGATTAGGGATACTAGGGTGATTGGACATGGGTTTTACTATATATATATATATATATATATATATATTATATATATATATATGTATATGTGTAATTGTATATATATGTGTGTGTATATATATATGTATATGTGTAATTGTATATATATGTGTGTGTATATATATATGTATATGTGTAATTGTATATATATGTGTGTGTATATATATGTATATATATTATATATATATGTGTATATATATATATGTATATATATATATATATATATATATATATGTATGTATGTATATATGTATATATGTATATATATGATATATATATATATATATATATATATATATATATATATATATATATATATATATATATATATATGTGTGTGTAATATTTTTATTAATGCAGATATTTTAAACATAGAAACACAAGGAAAGGGCTCTCAAACATGTAGTTTTGACGTTTCGATAGCATGAAAAACATCAAAACTGCATATGTAAGTGTCCTTTCTTTGTGTTTCTACTTTAAAAGAATTTATATCTGTGTTTTTATATATTTGCTCATCGTTCAAGTGTGTTCTATTTCGAAGATAAATATATTATATATTTGTGGGTCGCAGTAGTCCAGTGGGTAGAGCGTTGGACTACTGACCAGAGGGTCCCGGGTTCGATTCCCGGGGTGAAAGGAATTTATATATATATATATATATATATATATATATATATATATATATATATATATATACTCATATATACAGAAACATATATAAGGAAAAGGGATAGGAACACACATAAAGGACGAACACAATAGAGGTGGGGAAGGCGGAATCGAACGGATCACAAGAGTAAAAATATTTCCTCAACCGGGACTCGAACACCGGATCTTCCCACTTGCCGGGCGGATGCTCTTAACCACTTGAGCTATCGAGGATAGTCAATTTACCCTGAGATCCGTGGGTCTAATATGTCGCCAAGCGCCCCGATTCTTTCAGCCAAGAGATGGCGTCAGGGGGCTGTTTCACCCACCAAAGGAGAAATAGACAATACACAAGGAAAGGAA
>NW_027286612.1:0-18259 GCF_022747635.1 Hetaerina americana | reverse complement strand
CTATAAAAACAGACCTTCGGACTGATAACTCTGTTTATTGAATATTTTACAAAACTCTCGTAATTTTGAAATACACCAAATCCAAGAATATAAATAAAAAATATTATTAAAATCACTTGCTTATAACATTTCTCTCAATTTCATAAATTAGTCTTTCTAACTTTTGTTTTTATTTTTTTTAAAGCCTAAAAGTGATCAAAATGCATAAAAATGTTATATATGTTTCCTATTGAGTTGTTTAGAATGAATTTGTGCAAGCCTAAGAACTATTGTGTGATAAAGCCGTCTATCATATGTGAAGTGGAGATATATTTGGATTATGTGCAACGGTAAAAGTTGTTCAATAGCTTATTTGTTCTTGAGAAATACTGAGTGTTGTAGAAATACGTAGAAGTGTTATCTTAGTAAAAAGAAAATATGTGCGTACATATACACAATAACATAATAATAAGATGGCCTTGGCTTTCGGGACAATAAAACTAGTTTCTTTCCAAAGAGGCAAGAAAGAATTAGAAAAAAGCTCTCCTGAAACGGTGAGAATATTGGGGCCAGATGGTTTTATTGGTCAGCGTGAGAATAAAAAAATTCAGTTTTTGCTTATTTTGGTCTACGCCATCTCGCTTCTTGCTTGAATTATTATTCATAACCATGAGACTTTCTTACAAGATATATATGGCATACATCTATATATATATATGTGTGTATATGCATATATATATATATATATATATATATATATATATGTGTGTGTGTGTGTGTGTGTGTGTGTGTGTGTGTGTGTGTGTGTGTGTGTGTGTGTGTGTGTGTGTGTGTGTGTGTGTGTGTGTGTGTGTGTGTGTGTGTGTGTGTGTGTGTGTGTGTGTGTGTGTGTGTGTGTGTGTGTGTGTGTGTGTGTGTGTGTGTGTGTGTGTGTGTGTGTGTGTGTGTGTGTGTGTGTGTGTGTGTGTGTGTGTGTGTGTGTGTGTGTGTGTGTGTGTGTGTGTGTGTGTGTGTGTGTGTGTGTGTGTGTGTGTGTGTGTGTGTGTGTGTGTGTGTGTGTGTGTGTGTGTGTGTGTGTGTGTGTGTGTGTGTGTGTGTGTGTGTGTGTGTGTGTGTGTGTGTGTGTGTGTGTGTGTGTGTGTGTGTGTGTGTGTGTGTGTGTGTGTGTGTGTGTGTGTAGTTAGATGGGTTAGAGCATCGACCCGACAAGTCAAAAGATCTAGTGTTCAAGTCCCGGTCAAGGAAATATTTTTAAACTTGTGGCCCACTAGATTCCACCTTCCCCACCTCTCCGGTGTTCGTCTTTTATTTGTGTTCCAATCCCTTTTCCTTTTATCTATTTCCATGTTAATGAATATTTTTGTTCACCATATGGCGGGTTTTTGTGTTTGAATGTGTGTGTGCACAAACACAAACACACACACAAGCACATACACACATGTGTGTGTGTGTGTGTGCTCCATAACGCCATCTCTTGGCCAAAGAATCGGGGCAATTGGTTGCAGCAAGCATCGCAGATCTCAGTGCAAATTACGTTTCCTGGATAGCTCAAGTGGTTAAGAGCCTCCGCTCGGCAAGTAAAAAGATCCGGAGTTCAAGTCCCGGTCTAGGAAACATTTTTAGTGATCTGCCTGATTCCACCTTCCCCACCTCTCCTGTGTTCGTCCTTTATGTGTATTCCTATCCCTTTTCCTCATATCTATTTCTATGTAAATGAGTATATATATATATATATGAATGTAAATACATGTACATATATTTATATATACAGGTACAATATTATATATGTGTGAATATATATATATATATATATATATATATATATATATATATATATATATATATATATATATGTATATATATAGAACTCTCTCTATCCCTCTTTTCCTTGACGAAGGTGGCTACGACCACCGAAAATTCGACACTTAGTGAGTCTTTTTTGTGTGTTTCTGTGTTTTTGTCTGTGTCAACTAGAGCTAATATTCTGAAGACGATGGCCGAGCCGCGAAACGTTAAAACAACATATGTGAGTGTCTTCTCTTTGTGTTTTTATGGTTGAAAAATTTACATCAGTGTTTTATACATTTGTGCGTCGCCGGAGAGCGTTCCATTTCGAAGATATTTTAATACATATATCAACCATAAACGCAGTAATCAAACCGATGGTCGGTTAGGTAGGTGATGGTAGTGTTTACCCAGTACTAAGCCCGACGGCGAGTGAAATTCACACATCAGGGTAGGGGGGCCAGTTCCTTTCCCTGTGCCTGTTATGGTTTCCCAGGAAGACCTGGTACCCAAAAAATCACATAGCTTGGGTGGAGTTGCAGGTGCCCAAAGTGCCTTGCCCGGAAATCGAAGGGGCCCTCCGGTCAACAGTCCAACGCTCTACCCCTTTTACTACGCTGACCCACAGATATATATATATATATATATATATATATATATATATATATATATATATATATGCACACATTTGCGTAAACATTTTATTTTATTAATGAGAACAAGGAAGATTTAATATTAAGGTCCTAATGCCAATATAGTCTTAGATCCTCTTGCTAGGGTATGTTATATTATTAGAGGCGTATACCAAGACTGAGGAATTGTAATGCAAAAGGTTTACATTTTTTCAAGGAATAAATATTTTTGAAAGGTCTTACATTGAATAGGTTATTTATTGCTTATGCTCTCATTAAAAATGTACACATTCCTAAGAGGTTTTTATTATTTTTTATGGTGAGTTTTTCATTATTCCACTGGGCCTATATTCTCTCATGTCAATTGGATTT
This sequence comes from Hetaerina americana, assembly GCF_022747635.1. Taxonomy (NCBI): domain Eukaryota; kingdom Metazoa; phylum Arthropoda; class Insecta; order Odonata; family Calopterygidae; genus Hetaerina; species Hetaerina americana. The sequence continues at coordinate 15,491 of NW_027286612.1, read as the reverse complement.
GTTTCCTTTTTTAATGCTGATACCAATTATAGACTGTTGTTGCTTCACTTCATGATAAATTTTAATAGAATCTTTGGAAAATCCTTTAAACCTACTCATTTGTCTTCATCTAATTCCTGTCCGAAGAGGGCATTTAGCTCTTTAAAAAAGAAAAGTTTCGTCCAATTCCTTTTTCCTGTTTGTCTTTCCAATTTTCTCCATGACTTCCTTTCTGGTTCGTCTTAGCCCTCACTCAATTCCAATATATTTTCTTTCTTCTGCTGTCTCTTACTACATTCTCCATTCCTCTCCACCCTTCCATAAAGAATTTTCTTTGATTTCAGTTTTCCACATCCAACTCAGCATATGTCCATTAGGGAACAAATTACAAGAAGGAAATCCTGATACATGGTGTATGGAAACAATAATTTCCATTGGATACGCTGATTGAATAACCCCATCAAATTGTATACCTTATTCAATAGATTAAATTTTGACGGCAGGATAAAATTAAATATATCACACATTCTACGAGTTCTCGCATAGTTTTAACATAAATTTATTTGAAAATTTTCGAGTAATAGAAACTATGAATTGGGAGTTAGAAGTTAATCGCGATGGGTAACGTGTTTGCCGGCTTTCACAAGTTTCGAAATTTAGAATCCTACCTGTTATGTGTTATGCAGCCCTTTTGCTCTTTCATTGATATTTTAGAGTTTACTATGACTTAATATGTCGTAACTGACCTTCAGAAGTTAGCTACACTCTGTCTTGATACCAATTCTTTAAACACAGGTCGTGGAAGTCCTTTGTTTGGGCTTGGAAAAAGTGTGTAACTTTGGCTGACTGCCACCATTTGATAAGAGTAAGATAAGCGTAACTATGTTGGTGGATTTTTCAGTTATTCTTCTCCTATCACATGTAATTTCCATGATAAACTCATTTATAATGAAAAGCATGATTTTAGATTGACATACACATACACTTGATTCAGCTTGACATACACTTTGATGTATTCGGTGTCGGCGGGGTAACGCCCTCGTCAGCCAGCTCAGAGGTCGCGAGTTTGATTGCCACCAAGGTGATTTTTTTCTTTATAAGGCTTGGTTGTTAGTATCTGTCTTTGCTGTATGTATTTAAAGGAGTTAGATTGAAGAAGAGACAATTAGATCTCAATATCACCCCAATTAAAATGGTTAAATCAATAAATACACTCTTCCTTCTGATGATACCGTTAGAGTTCCAAATGTTTATTGGGAAAATATACTTAACCCGTTTACATAAGAGATATAATTTGAAAAATCATTATTAATTATGAATGTCTTATGTGATTAGCGACAAGGGTCTAGTGGAATATTCAAGGTGAGGGAAAAGATATGTTTAGCGTTTGGAAAGTTTATATGTACATACAATTTTCCTGCCTATTTCTCATGAATAACACCAAACTCAAGAAGCAAAAGTAAAAATGGTCTTCTCATGAGTGAGAACAGAGTCAGTAGAAATTTAAAAAGTGAATTCAGAAGAGGTGAATTGAGTAGCGTCTGATTCCCTGATGGAAAAGTTTAATGCACAAAAATTGGAAATCAACGTATTTATCAACCAGCGTATTATAGCATTAAAATTTATGGATAATGATTCATCAGGAAAACAACTAGAGTTAAAAGAGACCAGCTATGAAAACATCAATGAAACCTTAATTCACCATAGCCTTTCTCGCTGTCTCCGTGTCTTATTTATTACCGCGTACTTCCAATCTACAATCGCCTTTAGTGTGCCAAAGCACGATATAACTACTGACCATCCAATAGATATATGATCATATAAAATGCCAAAAAACAGTAAGACGACTATTCTCACCGCTACTTTATGCTACTTTCCATAGAAAGAATTTATAATCTCTTTCCCTAACAATTAATTCAATGGTAAATTCTATTGATCTAGGTTGCGGTAGAACGGAAAAATCCCGAGTTGGGACTTTTCTTCTCAGTGGGCTACAAAACACAAGTCCATTAGCTGAGGAATACTCAAAAGCCTTCTCTATCCCCCTCTCTGTCACTCTAACTACCCTGCCAATCCGACCCTTGCCGCAAAAAAAGGAAGTGACAGTGAAGGACGGTTTAAGGATAAGTGGAACGGTTGGCGGGGAGGATATATGATACCTAACTCTGTCTACCCTCTCCCTTATTTCACATACCTTCGTCTACTCTTCCACACAGACCCTTTCTTAATAGCCTTGCTGCATCTTTATCTCGTAATAGGCCTTAAAAAAGGGAAATAAAAAACGGGAGCGTTGAATGTTTGAGATCTGGTGGTGAAAATCCCTCATTCAAGGGTGTTCCTCCCTACGAGGCGACCATTTTCTTAAGCGTTTATTATTTAACACGAAGTATTATCGCTGAGGTAAATATCTTCAGCCTTTTCATTTCCAAACTAGGCTGAATGGATAAATTGAAGCGTGTATAATAGCAAGGGCGATGATAAGGAATTCTTGGTGGTTACCAAAGTTTATCCGAAACAAAGACGAGCACAAGATTTGGATTAATCTTCCGTAACGATTAGCGTTCCGGAGATGCTGCATTTTGTTTAGCTCAAAGAACACAAAATGCTATTTTGTAATCCCTTCTTCAAACTTATCGACTAGTAAAAGGTATACAATTATTATGTAAATGAGCTTTAAATATTTGTATAGCAATGTGATATATATATATAATACATATATATATATATATATATATATATATATATATACATGTATACATATATATATATATGCTTTAATATATATATTTCACATTATATTTTTCCAGTCTCATATAAAAAGACAACACTTATCGCGTATTATTAACGACATAGTGAGATGCTGCGGTTCGTAGAATAAAGCGTTCTCAATCCGATGTCCCGGGTTCAAATTCCGGAGGAGGCAGGGTTTTGAGTAGTATCCAGGTACCCTCTGGGGCTATTGGAGACCACTTTATGTAAAGTACACCGTCAGATATGTGCGATGTAAAACTGCGGACCCCATGTTACGTTTTAATAAGAATTTCCTAATGCTGACGCCGGGTTTTCCTCTATTTCTTCTTTATTCCCTAAACATCCGAACCTTAGAAAATTTCCCACCTATCCGTAGTGGCGTAAATGACCGGAACTGTTCGTCCTCTCACCTATAATTACAATGTACCCTAATTATCATCACGGTACCTCATATTAAAATGCAAATAATGGCACCTCAATATAATTTACATATTGTTTACTCATGTTCTATTCCATATTTTATTAAAGCAATAAATACTTAAAATAACAATGAATGGGTTCAATTAGAGTTGTTCTTCCGTTTTTTCATATTATAATTTGTTAGTAAATATTCATTCAAAGCATAATTAAACTAGACAATTAACTCTCTCATTTTTATCCTAAGATACTTTTTCTTGTGGCTAGAGTTGTAACGCTGATTATTCCATTCATTATCACAGTATCAGTTTATTAAAACGGAAAAAATTTCAAAGATTTTTGTTATTATCGTTAAAATTATGAATAGTGTGTTCGACTGCTATCCTCCTCTAAATGTTCTCTCCATGAATGTCAGTGCCGTTTTAAAGGCCATTAATTATAACGGGTTACGAGGTGTCTTCACTCCTTGAAGGTTGGCATATCCATTCGTATTCTGTGTTCTTTCCTTTTCAGAAAGGCCCCCCACTACCTGTTTTACTGCGACAAATAACATGCATATTCTTTTGGCGCCTGCAATGTAATTAATACAACACTTTGAACACGTTTGTATTGCAAGTAGTATAAATATATGGCGCTCCTAAAAAAGAGGCAATGGGGAAAAAGTTATGAGGAATAAAGAGGCTAAAAACATATCTAATACGCCAACGTAATGCAGAGAAAGTGTTTCCAAAGAATGAAAAGAATGGAAGAATAAGCAATTAGAAGATTTTAAGGCCCAATATCTACAATAAAGCGCTATCCAAAATTTTGCTGCCTTCGTATCATAAAGCTTTGCCTTACATGTGAATTTGTCCGAAAATATCTATTGAGCAAGCATCATAGATTTTCCTTTATTCAATACGACCTTATTAAGAAGATACGTTTCACCTTTTATAACGATATTTCTGCTGCATCGAATATGTTGGAGCATGGAATCTCCTCTCCAATAGACAGCAATATTTACTAGTATGAATTAGTACCCAACGGGGAGAACTCATTCATATTCGTAGGAGATAAAGAGAATTTAATTTAACTTTAGTGAGTATGAGTATTAATGATAAAGTAAAAATTAAAACCTAATTTGTATATTAATACATTAGCGTATCAATTGTGATTGAAGCGTACCTAAACCATCCGGTTGCCTGATACTACGGCCACATAATGCTCCGCATTATCGTCGAACGACTCTAGCTTGTTTCACGCATCAGTTTCCGTCTCGAATTTCATTCGTCCAATCAATCTTTCGTCGAACCGTCACTCAGGAAAACCAAACCCTCTTCCGCCACTAAAATACGTTTCCGCCCTTCCCATCGCCGGCCTCCTCCGTCCTTCCCCCTTTCTTTTAACCACTATATCCCATCTCCAAGGTCTCCCCCACCCGTCACCCACCTCGTCCCTACCTGACGCTTCCTTTTTCAAGCCTCCCCTTCTATGGTGTCTCTCCTGAGCAGCAGCCGGCTTTGGACATGGGAGAGCCGGTGATCCATCAATTCGCCGGCCGTACCTCGCCCGTCACTCCCCATCAACCACCGCCTCCCACGTCCTTCCTTTCCCCATAACATCCCCCTCCTTCATTGGTCAAAAACCCCTTCCGTATGGACACGAAACCTCAATCCCCATTGCCCCGTCCACGGACATTCCCCTCCGTTTGCCCAGCCTCCACTCACTCCGTCTCGGCCAAGCAAAACTTTTCGTCACGCTTTGATCAGTGGGATAAACTCCCAAGAACCCAATTCCACCTCGTCCGTTCCCTAGGCTCCCTACACTTACCCCCAACATCCTGAGCGACACAAACAACCCCTCCTATGAACTCCTCTCACTTCCGATACACCCTTTAGTTACCCTGCCCCTACAATTTTTGTTCTCCCGCACATTAAACGAGGGATAGAGGGACAAGCAGTAATGAGATAATTGACATCCCGCCGTCAAGTTTTTGCGTCACTGCCTCGAGCTTACAAAGAGGGAAGTGTAAGTAGAAAAAATGATCGTTCGCCAATTTTGCTCGGGGGTTTCCCGACCGGGTTTCTGGAGTCAGTTTGACAAGAGCCCCCAATATTCCGAGTTCTGACGAGGGCTAGTCAGGTGATTTCATACGGTCTTGTTCAGGGACTAAGCCTCTGCGGGTTTTCTCCCTGAGTTTCAAGCTTTTGCATATGATCAGGGGATAACTATTTTCTACCATTTCATCTCATTTGTAAGGATGTATTGACCGTGCATATTTTCATATTCTTGTGCCCTGCCTATTAAGTAGACCACCCTTCTTTTTTGCATAGAAAAGACAAAGGGGTCAATTTCTTTTCATTTCATCGTTACACTTAAATATTTCCGTTGTCACGTTAATAAAACATTTCCAGGTTTGTATTTTTTTTAAATATCAATCTTTCTTTCTTAGACAAGTGTATCCAAACCATTTGTTTTATCTGTATATAAGATATTCCTTTAGTAGATGCTAGGATATAATTTGAATCGTGTCGACTTCATACGGTTAGTCAGGCTTCATGCGAGCTTTTACGGCAAAGGTTGTGAGGTGAGTGGGTGTGTAAGAGACCGTGACCACTAGCCAACTATCGAGACCGTCAGGCACACGAAATAGAACGGCCGCACACATTGCGGATGCTCGAGAGCGCTTTTGAGCCCCGTGGGGCTGGACAGGCGGGGCTTCGTCCCGCGATTTGCGATAGAGGAATGCTTCACATGCATTCCTTCCGTTCGGCTTTGTGTAATATCAGGCTCAAGGTAGGTTATGAGCTTCAGTGAGCAGCCGATGATCTAAACTAGAGCGATGATTACGCATTCCATTGTAGATCTCAAGAGAAATCAGTCATATTCAACGCAATAATATAGGGCAAAATTCAGTGGTCACAACCTTTTTATAGACCAATATTTTACCCTGGATTTTTAGTCTATTATTAATCAATATCAATAATATTCTTTGAACAAAAATATCAGTCTATTTTTACAGATACAAATAAAAGGAAAACTATAGCTCAAACAAATAATAAACATACTCGTCTTTATGAGTCAGCTTTAAACTTTCGCCATTCCTCAACCCTAGACGCAAATTTAGAGATGAATATTAGTACCTTATAGTCAATTATATGCAAGTTCTGTTTAAATATATATGAGGCTAATCGCATAAATACCTGATTTTATTAGGTACCCTTGATACACGTTGTCATAAGAGTATACCACTCAATCAAAGTTCTCAGTATCCTTCCATGTGATATTGAGCATGTGAGGTGATCTGGTTGGTTAAGAATATCACGAAATCGGGTTTTTAGCTAATATAAAATTTTATTCAACTTTTTCACAAATTTTTTTGTTGATTTTTATATCATAAATAGCTAACACTAGATTTATTCATTGTTAGAATTATTATTTCCTTAATGCTGAAATAATAAAAGAATCATGCAAAAATTGAACTTTTGGAAACAATTACCTCTTGAACGTGGTATTTGTAAGATATGATAATAATTAACTAAAATTATACAAAGCTAAAGCTTTAAAAATGCAAGATATTTAGTTTTTTAACTCATTTTGTAATTGATAATATTGCTAAAAATCGACAAAATAATATGCCTAACCGCAATGAATATTTATGCGTTCCTTATCATAAAGTCGAATGGAGTTAACTTGATATTCTTGATAAAGCTGCGCAATTTTATTTTTTCAATTAAAATCATGACTTTTATAACAAGACAGGGCATTAGATTATTTTAGTTTATGAGAAATTTACTTTATTATTTACTGCTGAATTTACGTATGTCTCCAGATTGTGTACGATTGTGATTGTGACATATATTTAGATTCTTTCAAACGTGTGGCTTCTCCATAACGATGACAGTTAATATTATTCCTCATTAACCATCCAAATGGAGATACATAATTTAAATATTGCCGTGAGCATTTCCATATAGCACAGCAGAGGCTCCAGAAAATGTCATTAAGAATGCCAATCCAGGTCATTATTTTTATAATGGAGACTAATCAGTAATTCAAAGTCATATACGCTACCCGATGGATACTTTGAAATGAATATTAACCGTGACTTAGCCATTAAAGTCTCGTACTTTTAAGAAGAAAAATATGCACAATCATTCAGCGGACGTTAGCAAATCATGTGATGCGATTCGTAAAACAATCAAATTATGCGAAACGAGCCTATTCGCTCAGGTGAGGATTCAATTCTAGTTTACATTCGTAATTGGGAAAGTGCCTCCTCTATAACCCTTATTGCTCCGTGTTTCGCATTACGTTACAACATTTTTACTTAGTCACTGGAAACACAGTCAGTTTAAAACGAGGAAAGCCTTTCTACTCCAAAAACAATTCACTCAATTATCCCGTGAAAACATTTTCTATGGGCAAAAGAATTCAATAGGCTAAAGTAAGCATAAAATACCGCAATTTTCAGCCACATTTTTTATCAAACATACCCTACGTATTTTGTGAAAACTTTTTAAACCTTCTTTTAAACTCTAAAAATTCTTTTATTATTCTATTTCTTTGAACTACATTTCTTGAGATTCACTTTGTTTTGTTCTTTAAGTGTATATTTGTATCGACATATTTGTTCAAAAATTAATTAAATGAGAATCACTGTTTCGTAGCACTTTACTGTAACTAAATATGTAAAAGCATGCATGAAGAATTGCTTGATTGCTATAAATTGTCAGTTAAAAAAAGGGGATTAAAGTGACTTGTTTTTATGAAAAATTCATCCTCAAACTCGGTAGCTTTAAATAATTTTTTTTCACAAATATTAAATATTGAATCTCAGAGACTATTCCTCACGACCGGAATGATAGATGTACGTAAAAGGTTATGTTTTCCTTTCAATCGAAAGATTATTCATTTTATTTCGAGCATGGTTGTTCGTAATATAAGGGTGTAATGTAAAAAGGTTCTTACAAATGTTTTAAAAAAATGCTTCTTTCTTTCAAATCTTATTTTGAAGTAATTGAAGATAATTATGACTACACTCTCGTATATAAAAATATACTTTTCTAAGATATTAAAGGAATATTAGCACGATAAAATGGTTTGGGTCACAATTAGTAAATATGAAATCTATACTCTATGTTTTATCGTTGGAAATAAAGGGAATCCGTTTCCATCACAATTTTGAAGCTGAGTACATATGCAATTTTTCCATGCTTCCTCATATCGGGTATTTTTGATGGCTCAGGCAACTTCGAATCATATGATTTCCGTAACCTGCTAAGTAATAGTATACCCCAGTTTATGCTTACTAAATAAAACACTTGAGTGAAGTTATTGCCAACATCACGAAATTTGTAAAATTATCTCCCTCCACATATGGTACAGTAGAAAGGATCGAAATGAGTAGCATAAGTTAAAATAACTTCTTCTACCCTTTCATTTAAACCATTGATCGATTGATTTATTATTTACTTAGTTCCCTTTCCATGTGGTCAAAGAAAACTGAGCGGTCATTTTACCTCGCGAACAGTTAGTAAGACTTAAAGTACTTAACAGGAAAACTCAAGCCAATGGAACATATGATTAACGTTTACTCAAGGTCTGTCCGGAAAGTTTCTAGCCATGTAATATTTTAAGAAAAATTCCAAAATGGTAATGAGCCGCACCGGCACACTCCCCCTATTTATGCGTTTTTTTTTGTTTCATGTCCATAGCCATAGATTGATTACTCATCTCCAGTTATGACCTTTTTTAAAAAACGCAACTTCAGCACGATAGCTTGACGTTGACGAGATAAAAGAGAGTGCGCAGAGGCAGCTGATGACCATTTCAAAAACGAATTTGCCGGTTGTTTGAAAAGTGGAAGAGACGCTGAGATAAGTCTGCGAGGTCCCTGGGTGAATATTACGAAGGGAACTAAGGCCCATTATTCTGTGGAGGCAATTTTTTCAAAACATCTCAAGGTTGAATCCTTTCCGGACCGACCTCCTACATGAGATATTACGAGAATACTGGAATTATTTTTGTTAGCTTGGAAGGAATTGGTCACAATCTGTGAATATGCGACATATCCATTGCGCAGGACTTATCACGATGTAAAATCATTCAACGCCGATTAAATCATTGTTTTGGTTAGTTTATTTTCTTTCAAACTAGGTTGCTGACATAATTTTATCTTTTTAATTTTCAATCAATATTTAATCAATTTTTTATCTTTGCTTTTGGCATTATTATGACCCTTTCGAAACCTTAATTTAAACTGATTCCAGGAGATGCTCAATTAATGTGTATTCCCATTTACTATTATTCTTTAAATTTTATAATCAATATTTGGTTAATAAGCATAAAAGACAGTACTAGACTCGTGCTCGTATATCAAGAACTAATGGTTTTTATTTTCTGAAAAATATATCTTTAAAGTACTCTTGTTATACGCCTAGTCTGTGTAGTATTTTTAAGATACTTTTTCCAGATTTGAGCGATTTATTGAGCAATGATTTGTTTCTACAGGGTTCCCCCCTTAGAAATCCTTATCGTAGATAAAAGAAACTCGTTTCTAAAAGGTATTTCTATTATCTTCCAGACGTATCCTACGGCACTGTCACCAATTATTTTCCTCGCAATATCGCACTACAAGGCTAAGGGACGGGAGGTATATATTGGCCCAGCAAGCATAAATCACCACACTAAATAACCGATGTCTAAGGTCGATTTTGATGCCGCTAAAGGATTCTCTTTGGCCCATTTGGCCCGGCGTTCCCCTCCGTTGTCGCTAAAAGGATCCCCGCCGTTCGTGAAGGGAGAAGTACCGCCGTCGAAAGAACGCGCATCATTCTTTCTCTTTCTTTCCCTTTTCGCCCCCTATCCCTTGAATGCATCCTTATCCTGCAGAATGTTAGCGAAATAGGGGTTTAAAATTTTTTCGGAGTATACCAAAGCAAGTAAAAAGGATAAAATAACGATGCTTTCTTCATTCTCATCCCGATTTTAGTAAGTAGTGTTGTTCAAAGGGGATTTGGCCTTCTCTAGGGCTAACGTCATTTCGAAAAATACACCCAAACAACGAGGTCTCCAATCCTCTCGGTGAATAATTTACGTTTTTATAACGACTTAAACATGCTGCGCACATACTGTAAAGACTTTTTCATCATCGTTAGCCTTAAAATACCTACATAAAATTCACGTTTTCCTCCTTATTTTCCCAAGGTTAATAGTGATCTAAAATTTTCTTTTCTCTTTTAAAATTTGGAAAGTCTTAATAATAAAGAGCATAAAATATAAAACGAACAACTTCCTCGCAAGGTTGAATGTTTTCAACGTAAATTATTTATATTTATTGCTTAAATTCCAGCTCATATCGATTAGTCCAACCGAAAATAAGAGATTTATACCACACAACAAAATTTGAGACATTTTTTTCTATGATAAAGTTTTCAATCGAGTCAGTGAATTGGAAATAGGTATAAATTCCATTAAATCTATCCAATGGCAGTTATGTTTTGTCCCTGACGCAAATTATTTTATTCCGTCCGCGTATGAAACGCAAATTCAGTCATTCCTTTACAGGATAATGTTGGCGACCTCATCGGTAGAGAAAGCCACCTATCCTTTCTCCCATCCTACCCTCAACACCCTTCATCATATCCTTCGTAAGGTGGTGTATGTATGCACTGACGTTCCAAAATTGAGGTAGGCATATGACAAAGGTGAGGAAATCATGGTCTCTGACGTAGATTCATTGGTATATGGGCCACTTGAAAAATCCCCTTTTGCTGTTTAATCTTCATTTGGATCATCAATGAAAATTCCCTTAGAGAAAAATAGGTGGTACTTAGTAAAATGTAGGCAAAAATATACGCAAGTCTTCAGCCAAACCTTTTGTGGTGGAGACAAAATTAAAAACCTGACAATTAAGCATATTATTACTTATATTATACATTTCAGATAGTAATTTTATGAATGGGTAGGTGAAAGGTAGGGATACCTTTCACGTTGAAATAATTTTTTTAAACCTATTATGGGACATGAAATTGCTTTCTTCGTATGATAATTACAAGTCATAAAGTGAAATAAACCCAATGAAAGACCTTGAGCCAGCCGTATATATTGGAACTTCAATGCGCACTCTTTTCTGTCGGCCTTAGTCCAAGACGTACTGCAGTCATATAAAACAACAAAAACAAAACATTTTTCCTTCCTCCGTTCCAAAAATTATGCCCTTCCGAATGACATAGGTACCCTCCCAAGCCCACATTGCCACCATTCCACTCGAACCTCCCTTTCCAGTCCTCGAGAGGGTTGGCGGGCACACCATGGCATCGTAGCCCAGCCCCCCATCCTTCCCCCCTCCCGGTATTCTCTATCGAACCCTCTCTTCCTTTCGCTCCACCCCACGTCGATCCGACGTCTCCCTCTCCATTTTGTTTTACCCTCCCCATCTCTTTCCACGTCTCTGCAGCGTTCCCATTCCCAATACCGTTCACCAGTTTCCCCACCTCGCGGTGCACGAATCCGTCGCACACGAAATTTGCATATCATTCCAATACGCGAACCGCACTAGTACACCCGTTGAAAGAGACTCTTTCTGACGCCAGCTCACTGCTAGTTGATACAAATTCATTTACGCTACTAATTTGTCCAATTATTTGCATAATTTTAAATCTTTTGGCCGTTCCCCGAAAATACGCAGATTTGGTGGATCTTTTATTCCGCCTCCTCCTCCTCCCCTTATCATCTTGTCGCTACTCGAAACACCAACATTTTCGGGATTATCCCCTTTAAGGATAACGGTTTCACGTGTGGAATTATTTCCCATCGAAACGAAATTCCTTTGATGGGGTGCTCTGTGCTACATAATATGGGTCTCAACCGACTCCAAGGTCCTAAGTTGGTGTCTTCGTGTCCTTGATATTCAGTGTTACAAGGCATTGATTTTCCGTGAAGAAGAAGGAAATACTGCCTGAATTTTTCTAACGCTTTCAAAGGTAGCAAAGGAGTGGGCACAAATGCCGCTAGCTTTCATGCTTTCAATGCGTCTTTATTTTACAAGTAGAAATGAATACCTTATGCAATAGATAAGTTAATTCATACCCGTGTAAATACTACTAGCCTTTTGAAGCGTTTAATTTCAGCATTATCAAGGAAGAGGCGATACTTATATCTATCTCCTTTTTCGTATGGTTGAATATGTGAAGGACCTTGGGTAGCAGATCCACATTTGAGTGCACCCACATAACGAGCGATGGAGAATTTCTGTAGGTCGAGTAGAGGCGAAACAGGCACTGAAGAATTTTATATCATTTAAGTAATGCGACCGGACCGGGCTTAGCAAGAGGAAACCATTAAATTAGCCATTGCACTAACTTGATCGTATTATCCTCCATAATAATTAAATAACTATATTGAGTTTTAGGGGCGGTGTCAATATTTAATGCTTGAAGTAATTCACTGATTAGAAACGCCGTCAATAGATGCCCGAAATGTATGTTACTTTGGAACACAATATTCATACCCAAAAGGACAATTGAACCTGTGACTTATGGAATAGTCGAGTTCCAAGTAAATAATTTACTTAAAAATAAAAATGGAGCTAAAAACTTTGGTACTTTTTTCCAGTGACCGTCATTAGGAATCTTATTCTGACTAAAAACATGAATTATTTCACGTGGCTTCGAAACTCAGCTTACCTAAAATTAATAGGGAAGTTTTAAGGGAGGATATCGGCCGAAACTTGAAACATACGGATAACAAATAGCTTAATGTATCAGTGTAATTTGTAGAAGGAAATATGACATTGTTACCCTCCTTTAAGAAAACTTTTTTCACTCTTGGATGTACTATATCATCTTAAGGTGCAGAATTTCCTGTTCAACGAGGCAGAAAACAACGGAAAAACACTTTTAAAAACACATCCACATTATGTAAGAAGACACTTTGCTTTTCCACATTAATATTTTATTACGACCTAGGTTTTCTTACAGCGTAGCATCTTCAGACCTGAATTTATTGTGTCAAGACATAGAATTAAGAGCATGTATCACTTGACTGTAAAACAATACACCCCTGAGATAAGTAATGCAGAATCAGGCACGATGCAGAAGAGAGAGACATGGGAGGGAGCGAAGGGAGAAGTGAGAGCTCGCAACTGATATGAAGGGTTCCCGAAGAAAATTCAAAAACAGTGAAAGGTAACGTGGGGCGTTTTAGAGCGAGAAAAAGATAAAAATTTTCTTTCGCAGTCCCAAACTCCGACAAAAAACATGAAGGAGAGGAAAGAACATGAAATTGTATGGGTTGGGGGCGGGATATTGCCTAGTAAACAGGGAGCGGGATGGGAAAGGCTGAAGTGGAAGGGAGGACGGACTCGTGGCGAGCAGGTGAAATGGTTTAGACCCTGAGGTGGAGTAAACGTCCCAAAAAAAGGCAAACGCGCGGCGAAAATTAAAAGAGGAACGCGAAGAAATTGAAGGGGAGAGAGAGGAGACGAGGAGAGATGGAGGGGGACGTCTGTTGATTGAAGTGGGGAATGATAACGGAAGTGTGTGGGAGGAAGGGAGGGAGAAGGGGTTTTTGAGGAACGGCGGGGGAGGGGATGGAGCTTGTAATAGGCTGTCTGCGGGCTTGGTGGGATGTCAGGCCTGCGGCGGATGGGGTGGGGCGGAGAGAGGGAGGAAGCGAGGGGAAACGAGCGTGTGCCGGGGAAAGGGACCGGTACGGTGCTGGTAGGTGGAGGAGGAGAGTAGGGAGGGTGTATGGGAACGCCTCAGGAGTAAAAGATGGATGAAGAAAATGAGCGAAAAGTCAGAGGGATCCGAGGAGGGTAGAGAAGACGGAAAAGAGAGAAGGGTGGAAGCGTAATGAAAAATAAGGCGAGGAGTGCAGAGAGAAGTGAGACACGTGATAATGAACGCGTGAAAGGAGAAAGAGAGAGGATGAGGAGAATGAAATTGGGGTGCGAGTGAAAAGTGAAAAAGGAGCCACAGGGAGTTAAAGGCTGAGGAGATGAAAGGAAAGAGGGTGAGAAAGGGAACGGAAGAAATAAATGCCGGAAAAAAAGCGTTAAAAAAATGGTTGGAAGAAAAGATAAAGGTACTCCTTGACGAGAAAAAAGGGTTAAATGGATAAAGGAATGAAAAAGGAGCTAGTAATTGAATTAAAGGGAGATTCGGAAGAGGAACTTGGGGAGCTGAATGACTGGGGACTAAAATTGAGAATGAAATGATGGGAGTCAAAACGACTGAAGGAGGAAGACGATATCAAGTGCTAAGTGAAGGATGTGGGCAAGGTATGTGGATTGCTTATCAGAAAAAGAGGGGGGCAAGTCAAACGGTAAGCTTATAACACCTCAATTAAGAAATAACGAGGATTTTCCTCCTAAAACCGACGAGTAAAAATGTTCCACAGTTAAAAAGAAATAGGAAAGTAAAGTAATCCCATCTAATATGACAATTTCAAAGATTTTCTTCATTGCATTTTCCCTATAGTTGCATAGTTCACCTCTAAACCAAAATTAAAATTATGTGATTGCTATAATTTGTATCAATTTTTGTAATATATTCTAATGATTTTTCATTTTATGACAATAACATGGTGGGAGGGAAGACTTCTTCAAGTAATTATCAATTCCTAATGTTCAGGAGCAAACACTTGGCACAGCAATGGTCAAAGTTAAGAGCGTCCCGACACTTTAAAATGTCTATTACATTTTTTTCGAAATTACCAATTACATGGTTGTAAACAAAAACCATATGAGTAAAATAATATGGAGCAAAAATCTCCGTGCAATTTCAAAAAATATGCTATAAACGCCAAAATCAGAGATTGAGCAATTTTCTTCCTAAGCTTGTTCTTTCTTGATATGGATAACTAATTTAGTGCATGACATTTATGACGGTTTCAACCCCATCAGGTGAACGAACTCCCTTCGACGTGTCAACGCGATAATGAAGAGCCTCTCCCTTAGAAAGAGAAACACCGGTGCACCTAGCTCAAGATCTTACCTCTTCTGCTAAAGGTCCCACCCCTCCTCCCCCGCGGCACAATTTGGAAGTCAAGGAAAACGAACGGAGGATGAAAGGGGAAATAAGACACGGTAACCTACGTGGTCGGATGCGGAGTGTAATTAATAAAGAGAGAGAGAGAGAGAGAAGGATAATGAAGAAAGAGAAAGGGGTCTTGGGTTTGATGAAGAAGGCAAGACTTGCAACGGGGACGTGGGTGAGGGGACTTACGACGCGGAGGGAGTAAGCCTTAGGGCAGGGAAAGGAGGAGGAATTGGACTTTTGTGAAGAATAATTGGGAACTTAGAGAGGAAAAAAGTGAGCGTGGAAGAGTGAAGAAGGGGTGTGTCGGGTGCTCGGGTA
>NW_027286611.1:0-15000 GCF_022747635.1 Hetaerina americana | reverse complement strand
TGTGCCTGTGTGTCTGTGCCTGTGTGTCTGTGCCTGTGTGTCTGTGCCTGTGTGTCTGTGCCTGTGCCTGTGTCTGTGCCTGTGCCTGTGCCTGTGCCTGTGCCTGTGCCTGTGCGTGTGCGTGTGCGTGTGCGTGTGCGTGTGCGTGTGCGTGTGCGTGTGCGTGTGCGTGTGCGTGTGCGTGTGCGTGTGCGTGTGCGTGTGTGTGTGCGTGTGTGTGTGTGTGTGTGTGTGTGTGTGTGTGTGTGTGGGTCGCGGTAGTCCAGGGTGTAGGGCGTTGGACTACCGACCGGAGGGTGCCGGTTTCGATTCCCGGGCAAGTTTCTGGGCACCAGAGACTTGCCCGGGAATCATGCAGCTCCACCCAAGCTATGCAATTTTACGGGTACCAGAACTTCCTGGGAAACCATAACCGGCACAGGGAAAGGAACTGGCCCCCCTACCCTGATTTGTGAATTTCGCACGCCGTCGGATTTAGTCCTGGGTGAACTCTACCTACTAAACCGCCCTTCGGGTTGTTTAATGTTTTTATAGTTTTTTTATCTGGGCATGAGGATGGTTTAATTCTAGAATAGGATCTAGATTGCTTTACTAAATGGTGTTTAAAATGGGGATTGCCATTAAACACTACTAAATGTTCGGTGGTAAATTTCTTTAAAATATCAACGGGACTTGTTTACAAATTAGCTGGAGTAGACTTAGAAGTAGTTGATAATTTTATGCATTAGTCTTTAATGTCGCACACAGCGTCGGGCTTAGTACTTGGTGAACTCCCCAACCGGGTTGATTTTTGTATACATCCAAGTTGCATTCATAACTCAGCGGCAGAACGCTCGAGCGACCTCTGTGAGGCAGGAGCGTGACCTTTGACTCCTAGCCATCTCGCAGGCTGCCGCAGTTACCGACAGGGTGTGATAATTCGAGCGCAGCGTGTATTTTTTTACAGTCTTTTTAGCGTTCGCCGGATCTTGTTACCACCGAAAATGGCGGTAGTGATCTGAACAACGAATTTGCATCAAATTTAGCTTTAAACTCGAAAAGATTTGGGCGGAAACCTCTGAAATAATAGAGAAAGACTTCCGGGATGACTTAATGGTTGGGTATATGGATAAGTATATGCAGGTCTTATTATAATTTGGTGATTGAAAAAACGATAGCGACCCCTTGTTAGTGATTGAAAACAGGTCGAGCATTGCGCACATTTATGAAACACACCTTCTGAATAACTCCTGAGTGAATTTTGAGAAACGCATAAAAAGCATTTGGATTGTAAAGAATTATTGCAAAATGAAATTACGGTCGCACGATTGCTATACATTCTAGATGGAGAGAACGGATGACCTCATCGCAGCATTGGAAATATTTCCCAGGGATCAACCGTCCGAGTCGACTCGGACGACTTGAAGGCAATAACCTACGCCACATTACGTCGGCAGTGCAGGGGGCACGGATAATCTAAGCCGGATTGACGACCGAACATAAACCAACGTAAATGAAGTCTGATGAGATGAGCTCCAACGATCTTATTCATGCCAAGCCAAAAAAAAGGAGAGAGAATTGCCCACTGCGCTTCATTACGATGAGAGTTCTTCATTAATTTTTTCTCAATATAACTTGACGACTCAGTGTTTCGATTGATAGTTATGTGAGCGGCCACAAGATTCTCTTTTCCAAATACGTACAAATTCCATGCGTCTCATTGCATTCCCGGATTAGTCTTCGGTTTATTTGATAAGTGGCAGCGTGTATTAACATCGGTCGTCCACGTATAAAGGAACAAATACGAATACTTAATCCCATAAATACTGCACTTTCTGTTAAAGAGTTCTCTCAATTATCATTCACTACTTGTTATTCCTAACTAAATCTACATGAGGCTCGAATACCGCAACTTGTCGGGTAATAATGCTATTAAGTTTAACAGGTTTTTGGCAAAATTTAGCTCACTTGAATTTGTATCATCCTTTCAATGGTATGGGTTATACGAGTAGAGATGAACTTTTAGAATTATAGAAATATTTTGCGGGATTTTCGTTGCCCAATATGCTGCAAGGATGCAAAATAAATGATTCACTAGAAACTGGATTCATGATTGAATAAATGCAATGACTCCAATGGCCGTAAACAGTTTAATCGGGAGTCATTTCATTTATTCAATACTGCTAGCCGTAAGAGCTCAATTCAATCAATCGATATTGGATTCATGATATTCTATTCGTATTACCGATAAGATTAAGTAAATCGTAATGAACGATCCTTACTAAATTTGCGCAAACGTCATTTCATGATAACATCTATCCCCTCATATATCTTATAGACTCGGGTAAACAGAGTTGAATAATTTAATATAAATAGAATAGAATGCCTTTTGTTCAAATGGATGAATTTTCCTATTACAGTTTGCGCCACCGTGTAAAAGGAATGAACCTATGATAAGGTAAAAAACCTTTAACTCTTTATATTAATTAGCCTTTATTCTTTTTTCCTCAATGGTTAACTTTCGCAACAGCGGCTGCTGGGCCCTTACCCATGCCATGATTGCGATCATAGTTGTAGCTTGGTCATGATTATCCCAGGGCTTGAGTGCAAAAACACGAGGGTCGTTAAAGTCACAATGGGGCATTATTTTCATTAGGGCCGGGTATTCATGCCAAGCACTTCATCATTGCACCGCTCTGCAGCACCGGAGGTTTTGTGGGGAGATGGAGACATTAGCGCGGGGCTCCTTTCACGACAATGGCACAGCATGGCACACGTGAAGCGGTGGGATTCCTCCTTCGGCTGATTCACGGCAAGGGGAGAAGGGCGGTGAGGAGGGAAGTCCAGTCCCGGCCTGCCAAAGGCATGTTGCGTGTGGAAGGGAGGCAGAAACATTCACTCCCCGCAGTTTCTTACACTTTCGACAAGGGTCATGCGCACTAAAAATTAAGTGCCTTCCCTTCGACTCATTGTGATTCCACTCCAATGAAGTGACACCGGAGGCAGTGAATTAGGCTGAGAGGAAAAATGATACTTGATGCTTCTGCTTCGGTTCTTGACGATTCGACCCTTCACAAGTTACGCCGGAATTTCAATGATTCTGGCGCAACGCTGTCCGATAGGTGGAGCAAAACCTTTTCTGTCTTTTGGTAGATTTCCCGATTTATGTTACCTACTCTGCTATACAGCTATAATATATTTCATGCATACAATAATTGTCTTATTTAGATAATTAAATTCTATTTTTTCCGAAAAATAATGTATGTTTGGAATCAATTATTGTTGATTTTCTACTGGTTTCAGAAAACCATCTGACAATCCATCTTGCGTCCTTCTCTATTGAAATTTGTTCGAAATTTCTCTTTGTGTGAATATCACATAATTGGTGTATTTATTGCCGAAACATTTTGATAATCCTCTCGGACTGCGCAGGAAATTGGCATTAATCCCATAAAATGCGCAAATATTGAGCCGTCAGAAGATGTCAATTCCGAGGTTGTTCGTTTTTCAGATTTCCTCGAACGGCCTTCAGGTATGGTTGTTTGCAATTTTTGTCATTTATGTTATGATATAGATGCTTACGTTTTTTGCTCTCTCCACATCAGTATTTCCTTATTCATTGTCACGTTAATTATGTGAGGGATACTGTCCCAAAGGGATAGAGGCGGCGTGGTGCAAGGTCATAATAAGATTCCATTTATCCCATTGTCCCCTCTAATTGTTCCGGGTGCCTTAACTTAGCAACCACCAACGGTTTTATGAGCTCTCATTGAAGGAATAAATTAATTTTAGTGGCAAATAAATTGAAATTACCTGCATAACAGATATGTTAGTAGCTGAAAAAAAAGTTTATCGGCGATATTATATACTTGTATTAACGGTATAAACGAAACTGCAATGTGTTATGTGAGTGATGAATTTTATTCTATTCCAATGCACGTAATCCCATCACTAAAATCAATTTAATCTAATTACTACTTGGTAACACTAGTTCTGATTTCCATGGTTTTAAATAGCAATCGATAAGACAAATGGTAAGAGACGCAGTTCCAGGGCTGAGGCAGTGGAAGGAATTCATAACAAAACAATGATGGCGGGAGATGGGAAAATAGTGGTTATTTCCAAGGAGTAAAGGCTCAATCCAGAACATATTTTCACTGTTGATATGGGACAATTCAAATTATTTAGTTGGCCAAAGCGTTGGTGACAGAAATGTTTACCTCTGTATATTTATCACTGAATAAGCGCTATATGGCCATTTGTTGGAATGTTATATTTTTTGTGAATATTAATGTATACAGCTAGCCTTTTCACTTCTATGAATTTTGACTAGGTTACTACACCATAACATATTGCACGAGTACATCTGTGTGTGTAAATAAGCAGTCTATATTTGAACCATAGTTTCATGAGACTCATTCTTTTGTTGCATGGATTTCTAGCTGAAAAATGGCTCAATTCTAAGTAATTATCAATGAATATGAGGAAATAGCCTCCAAAGCGATTGTAAGGCGGAATGGTGCTCATTAGTGACGAGTGAAAAATACTCAGCAGTATTTTATTGTTCATTTCGATGGATATTTGAGTATTTTCTTTCCTTGGAAGGCTTATTGAGGATGTCATAAATATTGAAGTCCAATGTCAGGAATGACCAGTGCGCACATAGAGGATGATGCTAAGTCCCCGCTCATCATACATTTGGGTTTTTATATTATAATAAAGGTTACAAGAAACAATATTTTTTTTCGCAAAAGAAATTTATGCTTCCTCCCAATGTAATCTTGTCTACAGTGATGCTCTTCCACTATTTTTTTTGCAATTAGCGGTCATAATAATTATTGCAATATTACGGTATAGCGGCTTAGATGTGTGTGTGCTTATGTATGTATACTTGTACACTTACATATAAATTGATGATGCAAACGCACTCGCGAGAGAAATATAACATTTGGACGGCATGATAGAACACAAAATGAAATAGATAACTCGAAAAAGGACCCTCACATTTTAGATTGTTTGAGCTTTCGGCCTTCTCTGAGGCCTTCTTCAGGTCGGACTGAAAGGTCTCGGACGGGAACTATGGAGTTTCGGGGGGGGGGGGGCGCCGGGTATGCCGGGAAGGGATATAAATATGGCGGTTAAGGGTGGGAATTTTAAAAGCTCGGAAAGCTAGTATATGTATGTACAGATGCGCGATTTCTCACCTCTATATTGGTGGCTGAATCAGATAGGAATTCTTGGATGTTACGGGAGAAACACGGGTCGAATGAAAGGTTACGGGAAGGTGCGTGTGAAGGGATAGAAAGAGAAGAGAGTGAGGCAGAATTGCACGAGTACCGGTGATTGTTCATTCGAATGGATAAGGGGGTAATGCATTCGCTTATGTGAAATGAAGTGCATTGTTTGCATGACAAAAGATAGATTATGTTTTTGAGAGGCAATTAGCGTGGGAACGAGGTGAGGGGGCAATGAGGGGATGAGGGGAGAGGGGAGCAGATCTGATAAGTAGACATGCTTTATATCAGGGGCGATTGCTAGTTGGGGAAATATGAGGAAATTTGTCAGGGGGGCGCCAAAGGGTCGGTGGATCTCAGAAGGTTGTGAGATTGGTGGGTCGTACGTATGCGCGAGAGGGGCATTGGGGCAGTGAGGATGAGGTCGCGTCATTGCCGTGTAAAATAGGCCCTCCGTGTAAAATAGGCGATATTTTTATTCTCTGGACACCAGGCTCTGAGTCCCTCAATAATTTCTCATTGGCCTTAAAGTCTTCTTTCACAGTTAAATCCACTTCTTCCATTTCAGACTCCTTCATCACCCTTCTCGACACAGACATCCCACTTCACAATAACCCCAAACCACGGAATTCTTAGTGCCCCCCAGTGCCCCACTTTCGCATGCATACAACCCGCCCATCTCAAAATCACCAGTGCAAATGCAAATAAATCGGCAACTATATGTACAGGGATCGCGGTAGTCCTGGATTAGAGCGTTGAACTACTGGGCCAGGGTTCGATTCTAGGGGATCCTTAACTCCCCCCAAATTATATGAGTTTTCGGATACCAGATCTTCCTGGGAAACCGGCTCAATCTCCGATTCACCCGAAGAGTTGCCTTTTCTCGCCTTCCCACCCGCGAGAGCGATCTTTTTATTTATCTATTTCCGTTTTTGGGAATTTGGTATTATAGCCTGCTGACTTTGAGCGAAAAGAAACGGGTACGTGGTCGAGTCTCAACAGTTTCATTTACCCGAGGGCAAGAACAGTGAGTTTCGCGCGGCATGTGGCGGGTGAAGAGTATGAAACAAAGCAGCCAATCCAGTCGATCGAAAATGGGTAATGGATGCGAGACTTGGGTGCGAAGTTACGTCCCAGCATATCCACGACCAATCCCTCGGACGCGATCCACGCGGGCCGCAAGAGGCACGCGGCTCACACAAGGCACGCGGGCCACCCGGCTACCCCACCCTCTCCCGCGTCGGGGGGAGGAGGGAGGGCGGAGGAAGAGAAGGGGATGACGAAGGTCGACCGTGTGACACCCTCGCAAGGAAATTACTCGGCGGGTCCTAATTTGAGCTCTCGCCCGGATCCGCGATATCATTTCCGATTACAATAAAAAAAATATGCCGTGGAGGGATGTGGGAGAGCTGGGAGGGCGGCGGGGAAAGGGACGAAACGAGATGGACTTCCTTGATAAGGGAACAAAGAAAGAAATGCAGGACTGACGTCGTGTCGGGCGTTTGGAGGGGCTTCGGGGGAAATAAAACGCGCTGGGAAAATTCCGTGCCGAGGAACGTCGTTCAGTGCAGAGAGGTCGCGGGCCAAGGGAAGGCGGGATGCCGTGTGAGGTGGGGGGGAGGGAGAGGGGACGAGGTGCGGGCAGGAGGCTGGGGGGGGCAAGGCCACGGAGGGGGGAAGGGGGTCTACGCCGAGCGAGCGACGTCCTTCCGTATTGCATTCGGCGGCCCTCGTGGGGTTGCGGGCCGCACGGAGAGCGATGGTGGGGCGTGGGATGCGGGATCCTCAAGATGGGCCTCGCTTAAAAAGAATAGTCGTCGAAAGAAAGCGCGTTCTCCCACTTCACCTCGGACGGGGTCGAATAAAGCGCTCTGGAAACCCGCAGATTCGAAAACAAATGGATTAAGGGCATTTAGCTTACCAGGGAGAAGTTGTGAACTCCAGCTGAACATTCTCAAACCTCTAACTCTTCGTTGGATTACGTCAAGTTGGCGGTGATAATGATTCTGGGTAAAATATCCTCACATCCATGGTAGAGACAATAAACCTTTAAAAGCCCCAATCACTTTGAGAGTGGAAAAATACTGGCAATAAAGTGTAGCGTCTTCCAATTACTCCCGTGGGTGGCTTGTGACCCGAAGAAGGTTACCCCGCCAGGTGGCGGATATTGGAATGCTCTCACTGGGGTCTTGGGACTAGACCACCGAGGGTAATGTGCAAAGTCAAAGGATGATGAACGAAAGATTTTGAAAATTATGAAGGTATATAATACCATAGGAGGTGAAATTGAATCACGTTGTTTAAGATACAATGGACATGTACAACGAATGGGAAATTAGAGAATCTAAGGAAACTTGCTACCCAAAGAAGAGACGAAGGAGAGGTAAACCGAATAAACGCAAGTGAATGAATAAAGAATGTGAAAGAGAAAAAAGAGAGAGGATTAGAAGATGGCCTTTGAAATTATAGTGAAATATGGAGATTGGCAAGC
The DNA here is from genome assembly GCF_022747635.1 of Hetaerina americana. Classification (NCBI taxonomy): domain Eukaryota; kingdom Metazoa; phylum Arthropoda; class Insecta; order Odonata; family Calopterygidae; genus Hetaerina; species Hetaerina americana. Next base: position 7,296 of record NW_027286611.1, on the reverse strand, counting down.
GAAACGCTTAGAATACCGTAAACTTTCATCAATAATAATGGTTTATTTTACGTATCCACAGTGTAAAACCAGGGTCAGTCCATCTTACAAATTAAAAACACTTATTAATTATCCACAGGATTATAGTAATATATAATGCCGACCACGGTTTCAAAGTACTCACGTCAATTTCAGGATAAGGCTGTCTTGAAACTTCCGTGCATACATTGAAAACACAGTCTATGACATATAATATATTCAATATTGGAAAATACCGTGGATCTTTTATTAATATCCATGGAATTCCATAGATTTAAACCAGACTGTAATGTAATGAAGCTATTTTTAGTGTATAAATACCTGGGAAAATAAGAGTGTCTTGGTTGAATGCAAAAAGGGTTAGGAGAGTTGTGAAATTACCAACTCTATATGCACAGAATAAGATCTGAAAAATTAAAATATTAAATATCATGATATATTGTTCAATTATGAAAAATATACCAAATAGAATTGCTAAAATATGTCGATGGGACTGATGGGGCCACTCAACAAAGAACAATGAGCAAGGTATTTAATAAGCCACAATTTAAAACTGAAAACTCCTTAATAATTCTGTTGTTATAAATGTTTCACATAATTATTTGGTTAATTATTTAAAACGATGGAAACTGTATTTTACGTAATTGTTTTGAAATGAAGATCAAGTGAATAACAAAATGCTGCTTATGTATGTAAGCATGTATTTTGTATCTCTGGGCTTAATTGTTGGGCCATTGGTAGCCATCCATTGCCATTCTTCCGTTTTCCTTCTAACAACGGCCAGTAATGCATGCGCCACTAATTATTTACTGGTACTCCAAGCCAATTTCTTCTAAAAAAAATTAACATGGGATGAACATGAAGTTCATTCAATGCTGCTCTATTTATTTTTTAGATATTTATTTATTCCTTTTTAATTATTGTTTTAAACAAAGAAAATTTTCTCTTAGGAGCAACCTTTAGATAATGAAGACAATGAAAGTATCTCATCAAAATTTTTATCTTACGTAACACATGGTTCTCAAAATTCTTTTGGCAACATTGCTCAGTAACTGACTTAAAATGTAAGTTGGTAATCTGATGCGAATTTCAAAACAATGCCCCAGAGAGTCCTTTAAGTTGAAGATTTTCAAACAAAGCCTTATTTCTTGGTGGGCCAGAACAACAAATAAAGAGCTTTGATCCAAGCCTCCGTGTACAAACGCGCCGGAAAAGTTCACACGCTTGGAGCGTTCGAGTTTCGTTTTCGGCAGATGGTTTGGAATAAACTGCCGAGAAGATACATTTTGAGGCACCAGAAAATTGTCCAAATAGCATTTTGTTCGCACTAAGAACATGAAATAATATTCCTGGAGAGGAGCGTCTCCCAGAAAAGAATCCGTGGCATTAGGTTAGGGGCGGCAGCCCAGCATTTTTTCTTTTCTTTTTTTCTGTAAGAAACGCAGCGCGACTAATCACACGGCGGGGCGAAACGCAAGACGGGGCCAGAAATCCCAGCGCAGTGCCGTCATTTCTCTTCTGCCATGGACTAGCGCGGACGTCATGGTCGCCGCTCCAGTTGCGTATCTCATTTTTCGCTATTTTTGACCAAATTTAGACGATTTTGGGACCCAGTATTTATTTCCCCAAGACATGTCAACTCCATTCGCAGAATACCCCCTCCACCCACCGTCGAAATAGCGTGTGCGGCGGTGGATGGTGTCAGTGGGGCCCCAGAAATGTGACCGCTTGAAATGCGTATCGTTAATATTAATTAATATTTGCAAACGTCCCTGACACATATCCTACCTTCATCATCCAATAATGGGCGGGACAGAGTGAAACTTAAAATTTTTCTTTTCACATCAAAAGCTAAAATAAAATACGTTTATTTTTGTAGTGGTGGGTAACTTGGGTGGAATGAACTTCCGTCTCAGTTTGGACTGTTTTTCCACAAATTTTACGAAGGAACGAGCCTTTAGGAAATCTCTCGTCCCGGAACCCACCTCTCCATATATCTTCCTGGTTGTCTCCTCAAACCAATATTAGGCTAAAGTTATTTCATCTGCGTTATCGTTTACTTGAGCGAATTGTATTCACCTAGAAGTTTCAGTAGTGCATGAAAGTTTGAATTTTGAAATCAGAGAGAGTGAAATCCCCTCCATAAGTCCCCTCGGAGGGTGGACGACCGAGGGTTGGGGAATTTCCCCTGACGGCGAGACTGCCGCCACGGCCAAAGGATGAAGAAGGCAGGGAGAGCACACCCCATCCATTTGGGATACTGACAGAACGTATTTGGACACGTAGAGGATGAACATGCTTGTGGAGAACGCGGACTGCACGAGGTGTTTGCAGGTTTCTTTAAACAAAGCAGGCTGGAAAACACCACAAAATGAGGTTTTTTTGCCTGTAAAATTCAGGGTGACCTCAATAGTTTTCAAGTTAGTTATAGATTAATCAGCCGAAGAATTAAAAAAAGCTTGAGAAATGCCAAAATCCTTCTTGGAACAGACAATTACGCATATTACCATTAACTTACACTATAATCAAGAACCAGAAAGGTTAATAGGAACCAAATCCTTTTAAAATTATATTTGTTAAAAAGAAAAGGAGAGTGATTTGTTAGCAAAGTACATAAAAAATACGGCTAAGAAAAAAATAAACGAAATAAGTGAAGAATGAGAAGAGATTAGGAATGAGATTTGGGAAACTTGGGGATGAAACAGCGTTGAGTATTTAGCAAAATAAGAGAAAAAAAGGTAGTGGGAAGATGATGACAGAGCAATTGGAGGAAAAAATTATAAAATAAATGATTTTAGAAGAATAATAGATGATATGATGGCGGATTAAATGAAAAGGAATCTTTCAGTTAATTGAAATCCTTTTGCTGAGGGGGGGGGGAGTTTGAGGAAATGCTCAAAACTGGTAGCAAAAAGAAAATCAAGTCAAGCTGTTGAGAAAGAAATGCTTGATGAAATGTGGGAAATTTCCGCAGAAATAGAAGACTTGAGAGAAACATGGAAAGGGATTACGGATGAATTTTACGGCGCAAAAAAGTCAAGAGCAAGGGAGAGAAGGAATTGTCAAGGGAAGAGAAATTCGATGCCTCCAGAAGTACCAGTGCAACAAAGGGAGAGATAAAAAACTGATAGACCATAAAAGAGATAATAGAGCAATGAGATGTTCTGGTATTTCAGCAAATATCATTGCTTTTTTGCATATTTTTCAGCAGAATTACTAAAGGCTTTAAGGTAATGGTGCAATGCAAAGAGCAATGAATCTAGTTAATAAGTGTATCGTATGTGGGAACAAAATTACCGTATGAAGTTTATATTAATGCCATTACCGTAGAAGAATATAACTGAAGAGTGTAAAGGTTTCTAGAAAAATAGTTTTATTACCCATAATACAAAGGCTGTGACAGTACCAGGATAATATTAAAAAAGAATTGGGAGTAAAATAGGAAATACACTAAAAATATGAATTCGTCTTTAGGAAACGTCTGAGAATGAGACACTCTAACAGTTTTTGAGATTTTTTTACTCTTAGAAATATCTTCCAAGAATTAACAAATCGGGAAAAGGCTTTCAACAGCTCCCGCTGGATTACGCTAATGGAGGTCATAAAAGAAAGGGTCAGGTGGAGAGATAAAAGATTAAATGGAATTCCCTTAAAGGCTAAGAGTACTATTCAGAGAGTATAGAAGAAAAAATATGCGGGGGAGGGGTATCAGACATGTTTTTTGCATGTGTCATGCAATAATCAATTGCTTTGATAAATATCTGATGGTTTATGCACAGGAACATAAGGATGTATTAACTCTCGAGTAAGAAAAAGTGACGAATATAACGTGTGCAGGTGGTCAAGCTATACAAGCGAAGAGCAAAGAACAGCTTGATTAAACAAAGGATACAATGATGGGAGAAAATAATTCGAAATAGAAATTTTGAAGACAAAATAATGCAAGCATGAACCGGTATCTAAGATATAAGTAAAAATTAAGATGATTATAGACAGGAAAATAATACAAATAGACGTGTTTCCTCATTTAAATACCTTGGAAGCGAAATTAAATGGAATAGAAGTTGCTCAGAAGAAGTTGGAAATATACTCGCTCGAAGGAATTCATCTTTTGAAATAAAACAGCTAATATCAGCTAAAATATTTTACTTAGGAATGGGGTAAATATTTTCTGAATGTTTTGTTACGTAGAAACGTGGCATCGTAAACACAGCTGATCCGAAAGAATGAGGAGAAATGCCATCGTTTCCGCAGAAAAGAATAATCGAGAGGAAAGTTGAGGCAAAGAGGGAGGCGAGAGAAAAGAGAAGCAATAATGGGGTGGAATTGCAGAGTTTTAGGGCTGCAACATACGAATAAACAATCTGAACTATTCCTATCGTGCCACCGTTAATCTTGAATGATTTATACTTTTCTAAAAATTTAAGCCACCCCTGTTATCTCCGTGTTCCCAATGTCTCCTTACCAAGGCACCCAATAAAAGCGTGACGGTTCCAGCGGGTTCGTGACAATACTATATTTAGAGGAGCTGTCGACTTATCTCTGGAGCAAGTTCTGTTTAGAAACTATGCCCATGCGTGAAGGGTTCCAAATGCTCGAGGCTTTCTCAATGCGAGGCCAAAGCAGCATGAAACCCTTTCATTAAATTTTTCATTCCAATATTTCCCCACTATCCACTAGACGAACCCTCTTTACTCTCATACTATTCGGTAGATGCTCCAAGATTTCCCGGTGCTTGGTTCGCGGATACCGTATTTCTCAGTTTTCTTACTTGGCTCTTTTTTCTACACCTCGAAACATGTACGTGCTAAATGCAAAGAATTATTTTCCCAGAACTTCATTACTTCAACATTTGGTTAATTGAAGACCCCACTCCTGACTCCAAGCGCTAGTATCTTCGACACCACTAGAAAGGGCTACTACAAGGGCGCTATTCATAAAGTTCCCGAACTATTTTAATAGCGTTCCTCCAGGTGGTTATTTTTTAATTCGATTGGAAACCTTTAATCACTCTGTTAATATCTTGTTTTGTTCATTAGCTACGACCATTTTTATGAAGCAGTGTTCGTGGAGTACGGAGACAATTTGGATCCGCGGAAATGAGCCTTGAAGTTGGATGCCATGTTTTATGGTGAGGATGCAACGAAACGTAGCGCGTGTTATGAGTGTTTGACGAGGTTCAAAATGGGGCGGCAATTAATGGAAGACGACGAGCGCTCTTTCACGCCATCAAACTTGGTCGATTGATGACCTCACATCGAGAGAGTGGGCGCTTCCGTTCGTGCAAATCGACGCTTGATTGTCAGGGAACTTTTTGATCGAACTGAGGAGGATGAAACCTTTTCCAGGATCATAACAAGTGATGAATCATGGATTAACGGATATGACATGGAAGCAAAAGTGCAATCTTCACAATGGACCGATGAACTATCCCCCTGCTCCAAAAAAGCCTACTCAGGAGACTACTTCCATGGAGGCACTCACCAATAATTTGCCAGTGAAGTTTTTACGTAAAATAAAAAGTTCGCGAACTTTTGGACAGATCTCTTCTATTGTAATGGTTCGGATCGTGTGCGCTTTTCCTACCAATCTGGAACAACTACAGGAAAATAAAACGACACGTACAATAATAATTACCCTTATGGCTGGTGACCTAGCACCACCTTCCGCGTTCTCTCGTGATCATTTGCATGGTAGGATTTTGATGTAGAACTTGTTGAAGTGAAGTTGTTGTCATTCCCTCGCTATTGAGATGAAAATGGGCCTAATTTGAATGTGGGGGACACTAATTTGCATTAAAAAGAGAGCGTTATCCGAATAATTCTTAATTAGATGACCAGCGAGCGTCTGGCAACCCTGGAAGGTGACTGATTCAACTTGGAAATGAGAATGGATATCCATTTTAGAGAGTAAGGAAAAAAGGCCGAATTCCCCCATTAGTTAAAAAGAAAAAGAGACATTGTGAAAATTTGCCAAAGCATCTCTCCCATCCGCATCGATTCCTTCACCGGTGGATCGTGCCTCACTTATCTCGTCGTTCTACACCTCCATATCACAATTTCTTTTGAGGTTTACTCGCAATTGGATATTTGCTACATTGACTTCTCGAAAGCGTTTTACTCCATTAACCACTCCCTGCTGGTCCATTAACTCATGCATCGGTACAACATGCACGGCATTTACCTTTCTCTAATCATTTCCTCCACTTTTCTTTCTGTCCCGCCCGGGTACCACAGGGCAGTGTCCTTGGCCTTCTCCTATTTACCCTTAGACGACATGATTTACTACGTTATCCCCCTTGGATGCATTATTTTTCTTTACAAAGACGATTGAAAAATTTTCAAACAGATTGATTGTCCATCCGATACCCTTTCCGCTCTCAATCTGCTCTCAATTCCGTCACTGCTTGGTGCTCCGATTGGCAGTTATGCATTAATCCCTCAAAGTCAGCAATTATGACCTTCTATTTAAAGCGCAAACAACTTTCGCTTTCATACAATCTTTCGAACAACCCTATCCTATCTGCCAGTTTTCACTGCGATTTAGGTGTAATTTTTGACGCGAAACTCACCTTTCGCAAGCACGCTCAAAGGATTGTCGGGAAAGCGATGACAATAGTCGGCCTACTTAACCGCCACACTGATGTTCGTGATCCTCTTGCCCTTAGAACAATGTTTTTGGTTGAGTCCACCCAATTTTAGAATACTGTTCACCAATCTGGTTGACTGCCTGTCTAACTAATTAAAGAGCTACTCAACAGGCCTCTTTATTTCTTTACTGCCATTTTCCGTGATCGCATCCCTTCCCTCAAAAATACAACCCGGGACTTAATTCTCTCATGCCTAAGTAAATCCCATCTCTCCCGCCGTCGATTGCTATCCGATATGTAATTCTTAGCATCAATAGCATTTTCAACGGAACTGGCCGCATCGACGACCTTCTTCCTCTTCTCTCAATTCATGTTCCCTCTCGACCCACACGAGACTTGAGACTGAGGCAGATTCCAAAATTCCGTCTTTCGATTTCCAAGCGTCCCCTATTCCCGCTATATTTATTTCCCTAACCATTCACTATCCTTCCCTGGACATCCATTCCTCACTCACCGCTTTCACCTCTTTCCTTCAATGCCAGGCAGACATTTAGTCCTCTGCTTGCGTGTGTGCTCTCCTGCGATCTTACTGCTGCTCCGCACATTTTACGTTAATTTTTCATCATTGCTTATTGCCCTTACCCTTTCTTTTTTAAACTATAGCATACGTGTTGCCTGTCAGCCAATTT
>NW_027286610.1:0-18350 GCF_022747635.1 Hetaerina americana | reverse complement strand
AAGGGAGAATGCAGCATGTTAGACTTGATAGCACACGTTCAATAGAAAGAAACCCTTCAATATGGGGTTACCATATACATCAACTGACAAATGCCAGAGAAGGGCTCGCGTGGACAATATGATATCGGTATTATAGTCAAATAATCGAAGCTCTCTGTACTCATAGAATCGGGAACATCGGAAACCTCTGCTGCTCGGGTGTTTAATCTCGTGCATTAAACGAATACGCCCACTCTTATGGCAATGATGGCCAGAGGAAGATATATTTACAAATATTGAAAGCACATTTATTCACTACTGAGGAGGAAGGATATGAAAGTTGTGGAGGTATTAAATAAACTGCCGATTTCGCCGCCACGACAATCTACCCATTAATAAACCCATTGAATACGACTAATTATTTCTTTTATCTTAATTTTGATGTTCTAAAGAACTGCTTGCATTATTCCATGAAAAGAAGCAGATTCCACGTGAAAGAGAACCATCAGGAAAGAAGAAAACATGAAGGCCTATTTATTTCTCTTTGTCGTCGTATCCGTCGCTCTGATGACCCAAGCTCGCTTGATGCCGGAGTCGGAAGAACACGGCGCGAGGATTGTTCGTCACGGTCCGGATACTCCAACTTTACATGACATTTTCCACATTATTATAGGTATGTCTTGTGACCTGGCAATCATTCAATAATAATTTTGTAGTTAAAGAATCCAAAAGATGCAGAGTAAACCATTATTTCTTTCCCCATTTAAAAGTCATCTACATTCTCCTTCTCAATCATTCTCTGCAATCACATTTCGAATGCATCCAGTGTACTTACTTCTAACTTCCGGATTTAATAAACATGTCTCCGCCCGGTATTTAGCTACGCTCTATATCAATGCTTTGACGTGCCTTGTTTTAACGTCCATATTTCACGTCCTTTCAAAAAATTTCCCCCTTCCTTGAAAACGTGAAAGTTTGATTGCCTTGTGCTATTCTTCTCCTTATATTGGAAATACTTTGTCCATTTCTATTCAAAATCTACCGCGGTACGTTGTTACCCTTTTAGTACCCATGTTCTTCATATTTCTGAGTAGGTTTGTATTTGTCTGATTATATTATGTCTAAAATATTGTTGTGGTCAGAGCTTACGAATACTGATTGAAATTGATTTTTGCTCCTGAAGGATGCCTTTGTTCACCACTCTGAAATTTTATTCTTTCTATTTTTTCATCCCTCATAGACACCTCTAGAGCTCATTCATTTGAAAGATAAAATTAAAACTTATTAAAGACCTAAATGATAGCAATTTTAATATTATCTGTGTTTATAACATATTAATATTTTTCTTTTTCGTGTTATCCATAAACCTATGTCCTTATAAGGCCCAGTTGGTTTGTTCAAATAGAAGTGGTATTTCGCAAAATAATTAACTTTTTCTTTCTCTTTCAGGTGAATTGAAATCCTTTCTCTGCACCATAACCTCTGGATTCTTCTCCTTCTGCTCAGGATGATAGCTCATAGCAGATCCGGGGATGCCATAAAAGGCCAACTTATATCCGCATTATTCGAGATGAACCGCTCGTTTCGATGACTCTTCAAATGTGTAGCATTGATATTACCTCTTCATTTGTTTGCTGTTTGTATCTTAAAATAATTTAAAGAACACAGATTCATATAATTGAAAATAATGTTCATCAAAATATTTTTTTTGATTACCCGAAGAAATTTGCAATAAAAAATGTAAGTCTTTACTTTTTTGCTTCATAGAATTTACCATTTCTGTCCAATTGTGTTGTCTGATCGTGATACAACATTTCCTCGATGAGTAGTGTAAGAGAGGCAAGGTTGGAGAAGAACTTGTGTTTGTTTGGAGCAGTGCATTGGACCAGAAAAAAAGATTACAGAATGCATTTCACCCTAGGAACTCACGATTCCACACACTATTGACTGACGGGAAGTATAGAAGGAGGGGCTAGGGAAGTGAAGTGGAGAGTAAAAAAGTGTGAGGTGAAGTTTTCAGTTTGAATTAAGCATAGCAGTGGTATCAATGGGGTTTTCGGTCTTACAAAACAGATTGAAAATAAGTATATTCTCTGAAATTCTTGTTGTTTTCAGGTAACCTTGCACAGAATTTGCATTGTCCGAGATTTCACTTACAATCGTGAAGAACACAAAACATTAATCAGTTCAACCAACGATTATAAATTCTATGCATCGGCCAAGAACATTTTGCCTCCAAAGCCATTACTTCTACCATTTTAAAGCCACATAAGCTTATTCAAGAAGAAAAAGAATGAAACATTTTTGCCAAATATGTACATGGGGTTGTATGTAGCATCAACGTAAACATTTTTCACTAAATTGCAAATAAATAGGACTGACGTCCCTGCTTCTCCATCTTGATTATAAAGTTAGTAATACGGGCTGCTCAAAGCTACGCATTGTGGCTCATGTCGGGACAAACGTTGCCTCGGAACGTGGATCTGAAGAGATCCTGCCCTCCTTTAAGGAGATGCACTCGGAGGTGAAACGAGTCGAGACGGAGTTGAAGGTCCCAATTAAATTAAGTATATGTAGTATTGTTCCGCATATAGACCGCGGAAGGCTCGTTTGGAGTCGAATTGAGGGTTTAAATCAGAGATTGCTGGGATTTTGCCGGGAAATCGGAGCGGACTCCGTTGATCTGAGGCCTGTCCTTTCATCGTATTGGGTACCCCTTAATCGCTCCGGGGTTTATTATACTACCGAGGCATCGCAGTTGGCAGCGCGTAGGTTACACGAACACGTTTCGAGGGTTTAGCATAGCTGGTAGGCAGGAGCGTAGGTCATGTATTGGGATAAATAAAGTAGAATCCAGCGCTCTTCGTCAATTCAGATCAGGTAATGCCTTTCAAATCCCCAAAAAAATTGAACAAACAAACACTTGCGTTAAAACAACATATAACCCACGTAAATCTAATAAAATTGGTGCCTCTAAATACATATCAGATAGCATTGCCAGTGAGTGTAATTCCTTTGCAACTGTTAACCACGAATCGTTTCCAAACAGTTTTCTTAGGCTACATTAAACGGAAAAACAAAAAGTAATTGACCAAATTAAAATTATAGTATTAAACTGCCAGAAACTGCATTAGAAACAAAATATCGGACATTGAACATATTTTTGTCAGTACAAACGCAGACATAGTAGTTGGACGGAAAGTTGGCTCACGGGAGATATAGCAAAGAATGAGGTTTTTCGACCGGTTTCACAATTTACAGAAGGGACAGACCTAAAAGATTGGGTGGGAGAGTGTTCAATCCTTTAAAGTGACATGATAGTAACCAACCATACGAATGTGACGTAGATGACATAGAAAGCGTTAAGTGCAACATAGAAGGACTACAATGAGAGAAGCCTATCGTGTGTTCATTTTATAGACTCCGATATTCTAACACAGATGTTCTACACAAGATCGACGAAGAAATATCCACTCTCAGCTGCCGACATAGCAACAGTATTATTATAATCGCTGGTGATAAAAATCTACCGTCAATTGACTGGGACAACTACTGCGTAGGAAAATCTGCCGAAAACAGAGATTCATGCCAAATTAACTGTTCATTCTTTGAAGACGGAAAATGGGGAAATCATTACAGATAGCGTGAAGGCAAATATTTTAAACCATTTTTTCCAGAGCGTTTCCCATAAAAACACAAACACACCAAAGGATCCTCCGCACCCACCTAGGGAACACGTGAGGGATCTTATACAGACCAAGCAGGGAATAGTACATCTGCTCCGTAGTATCGAAGCACACAAGGCCCAGAAGAAATACCTGCTAGAATATTAAAGGAATTAACTAAAGACATTGGCCCGTTTTTACATATTGTTTTTCTAAAATCGATAGGAGAAGGCTCAGTGCCTCGTGACTAGTAGCTAGCCCTTATTACTCCCATCTATAAAGGCGGCGAGAGGGATAAACAAACCAATTACCAACCCATTTCTTTAACATCGATCTCTTGTAAAATATTGGACCACATTATTGTCACTAACATTATGAGATTTCTTGATAGTAGGAAAATACTAGTCCACAACCAGCACGGATTTCGGAAAAGCAGATCTTGCGAAACACAACTTGGTCTCTTCATATTGAAATGTAATGAAATAATTGATTTGTAATTCCACACATTATTTTAAAAACCACGACCCAGGTGTCGACGTTGAACGTCATCATCAGGTCTATCAACGTCGAAACCTGGGTCGTGTTTTTTAAAATAAAGTGTGTGGAATTGCAGAGTCAATTATTTCATTACATTTCAATATGTTATGCTAATTCCATAAAGTTACGCCTGAGAATAAAAATTGGGTCTCTTCATTTACGATATACTTAGATCCGGAGAAAACAACACACAAGTCGATGCAGTATTCCTGGATTTCAAAAAAACCTTCGACAAAGTCCCACACAATAAATTGTTACATAAACTTAAATACTATGGGATCAACGAGAAAATAAATAATTGCATTAGAGACTTCTTGTCAAACCGAACAAATAGAAGTCATAGATGGGTTGTGCTCAACCGATAGAGATGTAACTTCGGGCGTCCCCCAGGGAAGTGTAATAGGGCCTCTTCTGTTCTTAATTGACATAAATGACTTAAGCACATACGTTGGTAGCAATCTGAGGTTATTTCCTGACGACACGGTGGTATACAGGGAAATAAGGAGCCAACTAGATCGCCAGCTACTCTCTAGAGACTTAGACAATATCTCGGAATGGTGTAATAAATGGGGATCAACACTTGATATAGATAAATGCGCAGTTTTTAAATTTTGGAACAAAGGAAGCTAAAAATAGGATATAAACTACGAAACAGAGGGTTCAGCACTGACTACGGCCAATCAAGTTAAATATTTGGGGGTTGTTCTAACACCACGCCTTTCATGGGGAGCACATATCAGGACAATATGCGGATCAGCTTTAAAGAAACTCGGCTTCATAAAACGGGTGGGGGGAAAATGTAATGAAAAAGTTAAAGGGAGGTGTTATTTTGCTCTAGTTAGACCTCATTTGGAATATGCCGCAAGTATTTGGGATCCTTGGTAGAAAATTTGGCAAAAAGAATTAGATAAAGTCCGGAAGCTAGTGTCAATCAATTCTACGGTCTCGGGTATTTCGTTTTTCAAAATGAAGGTTGCTGTCGGCATATATCTTAAAGAATACAGGGAAATAAAAGTAAGGTCACATAAGAAGGGATTTGGCTAATAATGACAATGATAAATGGTGGAATTGTGCCTCAAACAGCTTGCAGGAATGCTCCAAGACGCTATACGGCATCCCTGGATGTTCTTTGAACTAACCTGCGGACCAAAAGGGAAGGAGACCCCTGTGAAGAGTAAGTGCAGAGGTTTTTCTGGAAAATAAAGCAAAATTTAGAATATTTCCCGGAACGCCGTTTCTACTTATCATACCCACCGAGCCTAAAAATGTGATGGCTCTATGGATATTATCTCTAAAATAAGTGCCAACGCGAAAAAGCGGAAGAAAAAGTCATGATAGTCACTACCATTTAGTGCGAATTGCATGCTATATCTTTTTTATTAAAAGAGTTTTAGGGGTGTATTTTAGGGAAGAAAAGTGAAACCATTTTTAAAGTGCTGTATAAAGGAATTTAGGCGAAGGTCAGGCAAAGGCTAAGGCATAGGCTAAAATATTATAAGTAGCACTTGCCCAAATTTGGACTTTTCCAAGCCTCAAATATAATTGTGTAAACAGTTACAAGAAAAGTACACGGAATACGTAAAATTGAAAGAAGAAGTATTTACTTCGAGGAGGATTGAGAAAGACGGCTTAGGAAATATGCATATAAACCCTGAAGAATGTAAAAATAAGGGTAAACAAATTAGACCACTAAGTTTCATGGCAAGGTTAATATACGTAAATGATGTTAGTTAAAACCGTTCAGTTTTGCTAGCATCACGTGAGTATAAATTTCTTTCCTCGAATACTGAAAAGGTGCAGTTATCAATGCATTATTAGTCATCAATTTCTTACATTAAAAATGTTCTTTTCTCGGCATATTATTTGGTTTTCTATTGAGATCATTTGCTAAACAATTTCAGACGCCACCACCAAGATGTGGAATTTGGTGAAGGGAAAGTTGAATAAATATGTAAAAAAAAGGATTAATAAAACCTTTCCATGGAGTGTAGTTATGTACGGCGCGAAAACATTACAATCGGATGAGGACGATTGGCGTACATGGGATCTTTTGAAACATGAGTGTGGTGTAGGTTGGAGAACGTAAGGAGTATAGAACGTAAAAATTGGGGAAGCAAAAGGTAAGAAGGAGAAAGAGAGAGAGTTGTAAGGTATTTCTAAAGATTTTAAGAAAGCAGAGAAAATTAAAATTTTGATCTTTATTTTATTAAATATTGTGATTTAGGGGAGAATATACTTAAAAAGGCGTTGCCAGAAATAGGATAAAGGTGTTCCAACGAAAACTTGAGAGTGAAGAGATCAGGCTTGAAGAAAAAAACATGAATTTTAACCCGGAAAGCCTTTTGAATCCTGCTCATAGCAATGTGCTGGCGATAGGATTTTAACTGGATGAAAGGTTCCTTGAACTCGGATATCCACCATTTCCTCCTGAACGCCTAGTAGTAAATTTCTTAGAAAGCTAGAGCATACTTCATACTGTAATAAATGTTAAGGGCTGTATTTTAGGCAATTTAAATGGTGGAGTGCGAAGAGTAGTCATTCGTTGAGTAAGTTAATTTGCCTCAAAAATCATTTGGAAATTCCACAGAGAAGTTCTGTCAAACCTCTTCAATTTCTTCCTTGCGTGACGTCCTTGAATCGATATTAACTAGTACGAAAACTTTATTTTCCGCCGGTGAAGTGGTTTAGCGAGACATCTGTAATGCAGAGATCAATGCATTTTAATAAGAGAACCCTTGAACTTACAATAGTAGTGCAACGCTTTGAAATTCAGATTGAACTTAGAAAAGCCGTCGTCTTGATATTTTTGGAAACAGAATATTTCCTCCTAAACATCTACTAGAATCTATCCATTAGAAGCCCTTGTTGCATAGTCTCGTGTATTTTCTTGCGCGTCAACCTCAGTCACGACATACAGGGTCGAACCCAAAAGTGGTAGGACTGATTTTTTTACAAGAATATTATTGACGATATACATACATCGACTTAATAATCTTCAAAGTATGCTCCTTTAGCTGCTACACACTTAGTATAACGTTGCTCCCATTCCCCGTACACCCGCTGGAAATTTTCTTTGGGGATGCCGTTGATGACCCTCGTCGAAGCCTCTTGAACGGCCTTTATCGAGTCAAAACGTCGTCCCTTGAGCTGTCTTTTCATCAGGGGGAAGAAGAAAAAGTCCAGTGGTGCCAGATCGGGAGAATAGGCCGGGTGCGGCAACGTGGCAACGCCGTATTTGGCCAGGGGCTGTCTGACGACGAGCGCGCCATGGCATGGCGCGTTGTCATGATGAAGCACCCAGCAGTTTGCGATGGCCGGTCGGACTCTTTTCACGCGTTCTCGGAGGCGGGTGAGCATCTGCACGTAAAAGTTCGCATTCACAGTCTCCCCTGGTGGGACAAACTCCTTGTGAACCACTCCATGACGGTCGAAAAACACAATCAACATCGTTTTGATTTTTGATTTGCTCATGCGAGCCTTTTTTGGACGTGGGGACGCGGAAGTGTGTCATTCAGCGGATTGTCTTTTCGTTTCGGAGTCATATTGAAAAACCCATGTTTCATCACCAGTTATCACATTGTCCGAACAATTTTCATCTCGGTGCGAATTGGCTAACACTTCTTCGGAAATGCGCACACGCGTTGCCTGTTGGTCGACACTCAGAATTTTCGGCACCATCTTGGCGCACACCTTGCGCATGGCCAAATCCTGTGAAATAATGCGTTGGACGTTGGATGCAGACAGACCCAACTGGCCTGCAATCTCTTCACCGGTTAAGCGTCGGTCTGTGTTCAGCAGTGTCCTCACTCTGTCCACATTCGTATCGGTTCTTGCCGTCGACCGCTGTCCGGAGCGATGGTCGTCTTCAACGAGCTCCCTACCCTCTTTAAACAACTTGTGCCACTCAAATACTGTGGAACGGCTTAAGGCAGTGTCCCCATAAGCCTGCTTGATCATATCGAGGGTCTCAGTTGCCGTCTTCCCGAGCTTCGCACAAAACTTCACGGAATAACGTTGCTCTAAATTCAGATTCATTTTGTTTTCCGACGCGGACAAAAAACTTGCTTCACTAATAACGGTGTCCCCACTCAACGACAGGCCGCAGGCGACTGAGGTTGGTGTTGGTCTGTTGCTAAGAGCCCCCTCCACCCTGCTTGCCAGGCAGACCCCCCTCCATTGCTCCGTTCACGCCAGAGAAAATCCGTCCTACCATTTTTGGGTGCGTTCCTGTATATGGGTTACCGGGAAGTATAAGGCCAACGTAACCAATCCGGCGTTTATTAATAGGGTTCTGTGTGAATGTGTTTAAAATTTGAAGAAGTTATAAATGACCGTTCGTAAAACGTTATACTTTCCGATTGAAATTTAAAGCACACAAACAATAATTATTGCATTTTATATTCGTTACAAATTTTTGTGTTTTAATTAAAAAAACACTCAAGGCAAAAATCATTCAAGGGCTAACAAACGAAATTACTTTGGAATAAATATTTTACAAATTATTTTACATTACATCCGTCTACATCCATTCTACTAGTTTTGTTGTTTCGCCGTTTGGCTGATTGAATGTTATTTATAATTCCCTAGCATCTCCGTTTGCCTATCCTTTTGTGATAACATTAGCTTTCTATCACGTATTTTTTGCCTTTATGTGATAGTTGAGTGGCGTCATGCGTGTTGTGGTGGAAATTGAGCATTATGAATAGCTGAAAATTTTAATTTTTCGACCTGGTTCCGAATGTAATACATAATAATCAGGTGAATCTAATAATGGTGTAATGCATCGAAACCCGCTAGTAAAATAATAATTGTAAGAAGTGGACAAGTGGTACGATTAGCTTTCATTTTTTGTGTACAAAACATTTTTTTGAAAAATTCTGTAAAATATGTAATCATTGGTTTAAATTATTTGATGTCAACCTGTATTTGTTGCAGGGAATAGGGGGCGTTATATTGTGTAAGAAAATAACTTTAATTCCAAGATGGATATCAATTATTAACATTAGATAGATATATATATATATATATATATATATATACAATAATTTTAAATGCAAGAAAATTGAAATGATTAGTTTTTTACTAAGTCAGTTCCAAATGTACAAGGTTTCGTTTTGCGTCGGACGGACCGATGGCGGTTTATGTGGTCGAGTTATGGGAGTGACCGGAAAGGTTTCCGGTCTCCCTTTAAAAACTAAATAACATAATGGAATCTCTAACCGGTTAGATAAAATAATTAAATGTCACCGTTGCAAAAATATATACCTCTGAGGGAAAAGTGGTATTTAAATAAATGTGAATTTGTCTTACTTTGATTTCTTTTTTTAACACAGTTTCAAATATATAGTTGTTGAAAAGACACTGGATTTTCATAAATACGTGCCGTGTATAATGTGTTCATATTCAATTAAATATTTTTTTTAAGAACGCGTAATAGTTCACATTTTTCCATTAAATAAAATAATTATTCCCAGTACATACGATGATGACGCATTATAATGTTTTTTTGGGTATTTTCGTGTTTAAACTGGTATCTGTTAAAGCGACTGACCCCTTCTCAACTCCGTATCAATTAAGGCTAACAATTTGTGTAATTAATCACTGACCTAACTTTTAGGAGTGGAATATCCGGTGGCGGAAACTGAGAGATACCATTAAAAGATATTGATTAACATCAACATAATTATCTCCACTTGGGGTAGAAGTATAGTTCGATCGGCCATTGGAAACATACCAGTTGTACCCAAGGAGCCTAAGAGGTAAGTACGGCAAACACGTATTTGAATAACATCCTTCTGACTTTTTGCACGAGAGTAACAGATAGAAGTGCAATCTCTCCTGCATAATTTTTTAAAAGAGCATAGAATTAAACCTAAAGATTAAAATCATTGCAAGCTTCATTAGAAGCAATGTTGACTAACGTCTTTAATTTCTACTTAAAAATATAAAAAAATAATGAATACCGAGGAATACAATTAAAATCTTCATTTATAAATAAGGATTAAGAGAGGGTAAAAGGCTTAAATCGATTTACTGATTTAAATTTGTCAGATTGCATTACCTTTTTAGAACATGTAAGGCTAATTAAAAATGCATCACGAATATTTTTTGGTAAATAGATTAATGTAAGGGAGAGCATCCTTGACTATGAATTTTTCTAAGTAAACCTCTTAAGAGTCTGCAAGTTTTGTGCACGATTTTAAAGCTCCCTGGCAGGAGAAACTCCGGAAGGTCATTATGGAAACGCGTGCAGGCTCCATGGGAGGAAGTTAGGGTCCCATGTGGGCGTCCTTTGAAGGAGAATTCCCCTGTTGGTAATTAGACACAATCTGTATTTAAGCTATATTTGTGTATAGCTATTTATTTGATTTATTTTGATGTCTCTCTCCCTTCACTATTGCGTTCCTTCTTTCCCATATATTTTAGTATTTGAAATGCGTACGATATAAGACACAGACAGTCAGCCCTTTATTATCTTCATTGATCTGATTAAAGTGATTAGAAAGACAGCACACCGAACCTGGTCGGATTTGTTGCACAGCCACCATTCATCGATGCCTGCGGGTTTACAGACCACCATTTTATGGAGTTTGGTATTAATGACAACAAATCAGAGATTCAGATCACAATTCTTAAAATAAAACCACAAGACGGTTGTGGTCATGATTAATGACATTTAAGGCAAGCTTGAAGTAAATAATCATTCGATACCTTACTTTAAATAATAAACTAATGAAATTGTATACTTTAGCGAGGATAACTAACTTTTGATTATAATTGAGAATAAAGAAATGTGTACAGTTGGCTTCTGTTTCATTTTATTCCGAATGAAAAAGTTTCAGTCAAAGGTTCAATGAATTATTGGAAACAGGATGCCCACCTATACATTTGTCTGTCTGCTAAACTAACTCTGGCTAAGTAACTCTAACAAGCTAACTAGGCTTACATGGTAGTCGACATTTTAAACATAGTATGAAGATTTAAATGGCCTTTTTTATTTTCATCTAATTAATTTATTTGCCATCAGGAATAATGTTTTAGCATTGGCGATTAAAGGGGTTAAGGGAGAATGCAGCATGTTAGACTTGATAGCACACGTTCAATAGAAAGAAACCCTTCAATATGGGGTTACCATATACATCAACTGACAAATGCCAGAGAAGGGCTCGCGTGGACAATATGATATCGGTATTATAGTCAAATAATCGAAGCTCTCTGTACTCATAGAATCGGGAACATCGGAAACCTCTGCTGCTCGGGTGTTTAATCTCGTGCATTAAACGAATACGCCCACTCTTATGGCAATGATGGCCAGAGGAAGATATATTTACAAATATTGAAAGCACATTTATTCACTACTGAGGAGGAAGGATATGAAAGTTGTGGAGGTATTAAATAAACTGCCGATTTCGCCGCCACGACAATCTACCCATTAATAAACCCATTGAATACGACTAATTATTTCTTTTATCTTAATTTTGATGTTCTAAAGAACTGCTTGCATTATTCCATGAAAAGAAGCAGATTCCACGTGAAAGAGAACCATCAGGAAAGAAGTAAAAATGAAGGCCTATTTATTTCTCTTTGTCGTCGTATCAGTCGCTCTGATGACCCAAGCTCGCTTGATGCCGGAGTCGGAAGAACACGGCGCGAGGATTGTTCGTCACGGTCCGGATACTCCAACTTTACATGACATTTTCCACATTATTATAGGTATGTCTTGTGACCTGGCAATCATTCAATAATAATTTTGTAGTTAAAGAATCCAAAAGATGCAGAGTAAACCATTATTTCTTTCCCCATTTAAAAGTCATCTACATTCTCCTTCTCAATCATTCTCTGCAATCACATTTCGAATGCATCCAGTGTACTTACTTCTAACTTCCGGATTTAATAAACATGTCTCCGCCCGGTATTTAGCTACGCTCTATATCAATGCTTTGACGTGCCTTGTTTTAACGTCCATATTTCACGTCCTTTCAAAAAATTTCCCCCTTCCTTGAAAACGTGAAAGTTTGATTGCCTTGTGCTATTCTTCTCCTTATATTGGAAATACTTTGTCCATTTCTATTCAAAATCTACCGCGGTACGTTGTTACCCTTTTAGTACCCATGTTCTTCATATTTCTGAGTAGGTTTGTATTTGTCTGATTATATTATGTCTAAAATATTGTTGTGGTCAGAGCTTACGAATACTGATTGAAATTGATTTTTGCTCCTGAAGGATACCTTTGTTCACCACTCTGAAATTTTATTCTTTCTATTTTTTCATCCCTCATAGACACCTCTAGAGCTCATTCATTTGAAAGATAAAATTAAAACTTATTAAAGACCTAAATGATAGCAATTTTAATATTATCTGTGTTTATAACATATTAATATTTTTCTTTTTCGTGTTATCCATAAACCTATGTCCTTATAAGGCCCAGTTGGTTTGTTCAAATAGAAGTGGTATTTCGCAAAACAATTAACTTTTTCTTTCTCTTTCAGGTGAATTGAAATCCTTTCTCTGCACCATAACCTCTGGATTCTTCTCCTTCTGCTCAGGATGATAGCTCATAGCAGATCCGGGGATGCCATAAAAGGCCAACTTATATCCGCATTATTCGAGATGAACCGCTCGTTTCGATGACTCTTCAAATGTGTAGCATGGGTATTACCTCTTCATTTGTTTGCTGTTTGTATCTTAAAATAATTTAAAGAACACAGATTCATATAATTGAAAATAATGTTCATCAAAATATTATTTTTGATTACCCGAAGAAATTTGCAATAAAAAATGTAAGTCTTTACTTTTTTGCTTCATAGAATTTACCATTTCTGTCCAATTGTGTTGTCTGATCGTGATACAACATTTCCTCGATGAGTAGTGTAAGAGAGGCAAGGTTGGAGAAGAACTTGTGTTTGTTTGGAGCAGTGCATTGGACCAGAAAAAAAGATTACAGAATGCATTTCACCCTAGGAACTCACGATTCCACACACTATTGACTGACGGGAAGTATAGAAGGAGGGGCTAGGGAAGTGAAGTGGAGAGTAAAAAAGTGTGAGGTGAAGTTTTCAGTTTGAATTAAGCATAGCAGTGGTATCAATGGGGTTTTCGGTCTTACAAAACAGATTGAAAATAAGTATATTCTCTGAAATTCTTGTTGTTTTCAGGTAACCTTGCACAGAATTTGCATTGTCCGAGATTTCACTTACAATCGTGAAGCACACAGAACAATAATCAGTTCAACCAACGATTATAAATTCTATGCATCGGCCAAGAACATTTTGCCTCCAAAGCCATTACTTCTACCATTTTAAAGCCACATAAGCTTATTCAAGAAGAAAAAGAATGAAACATTTTTGCCAAATATGTACATGGGGTTGTATGTAGCATCAACGTAAACATTTTTCACTAAATTGCAAATAAATAGGACTGACGTCCCTGCTTCTCCATCTTGATTATAAAGTTAGTAATACGGGCTGCTCAAAGCTACGCATTGTGGCTCATGTCGGGACAAACGTTGCCTCGGAACGTGGATCTGAAGAGATCCTGCCCTCCTTTAAGGAGATGCACTCGGAGGTGAAACGAGTCGAGACGGAGTTGAAGGTCCCAATTAAATTAAGTATATGTAGTATTGTTCCGCATATAGACCGCGGAAGGCTCGTTTGGAGTCGAATTGAGGGTTTAAATCAGAGATTGCTGGGATTTTGCCGGGAAATCGGAGCGGACTCCGTTGATCTGAGGCCTGTCCTTTCATCGTATTGGGTACCCCTTAATCGCTCCGGGGTTCATTATACTACCGAGGCATCGCAGTTGGTAGCGCGTAGGTTACACGAACACGTTTCGAGGGTTTAGCATAGCTGGTAGGCAGGAGCGTAGGTCATGTATTGGGATAAATAAAGTAGAATCCAGCGCTCTTCGTCAATTCAGATCAGGTAATGCCTTTCAAATCCCCAAAAAAATTGAACAAACAAACACTTGCGTTAAAACAACATATAACCCACGTAAATCTAATAAAATTGGTGCCTCTAAATACATATCAGATAGCATTGCCAGTGAGTGTAATTCCTTTGCAACTGTTAACCACGAATCGTTTCCAAACAGTTTTCTTAGGCTACATTAAACGGAAAAACAAAAAGTAATTGACCAAATTAAAATTATAGTATTAAACTGCCAGAAACTGCATTAGAAACAAAATATCGGACATTGAACATATTTTTGTCAGTACAAACGCAGACATAGTAGTTGGACGGAAAGTTGGCTCACGGGAGATATAGCAAAGAATGAGGTTTTTCGACCGGTTTCACAATTTACAGAAGGGACAGACCTAAAAGATTGGGTGGGAGAGTGTTCAATCCTTTAAAGTGACATGATAGTAACCAACCATACGAATGTGACGTAGATGACATAGAAAGCGTTAAGTGCAACATAGAAGGACTACAATGAGAGAAGCCTATCGTGTGTTCATTTTATAGACTCCGATATTCTAACACAGATGTTCTACACAAGATCGACGAAGAAATATCCACTCTCAGCTGCCGACATAGCAACAGTATTATTATAATCGCTGGTGATAAAAATCTACCGTCAATTGACTGGGACAACTACTGCGTAGGAAAATCTGCCGAAAACAGAGATTCATGCCAAATTAACTGTTCATTCTTTGAAGACGGAAAATGGGGAAATCATTACAGATAGCGTGAAGGCAAATATTTTAAACCATTTTTTCCAGAGCGTTTCCCATAAAAACACAAACACACCAAAGGATCCTCCGCACCCACCTAGGGAACACGTGAGGGATCTTATACAGACCAAGCAGGGAATAGTACATCTGCTCCGTAGTATCGAAGCACACAAGGCCCAGAAGAAATACCTGCTAGAATATTAAAGGAATTAACTAAAGACATTGGCCCGTTTTTACATATTGTTTTTCTAAAATCGATAGGAGAAGGCTCAGTGCCTCGTGACTAGTAGCTAGCCCTTATTACTCCCATCTATAAAGGCGGCGAGAGGGATAAACAAACCAATTACCAACCCATTTCTTTAACATCGATCTCTTGTAAAATATTGGACCACATTATTGTCACTAACATTATGAGATTTCTTGATAGTAGGAAAATACTAGTCCACAACCAGCACGGATTTCGGAAAAGCAGATCTTGCGAAACACAACTTGGTCTCTTCATATTGAAATGTAATGAAATAATTGATTTGTAATTCCACACATTATTTTAAAAACCACGACCCAGGTGTCGACGTTGAACGTCATCATCAGGTCTATCAACGTCGAAACCTGGGTCGTGTTTTTTAAAATAAAGTGTGTGGAATTGCAGAGTCAATTATTTCATTACATTTCAATATGTTATGCTAATTCCATAAAGTTACGCCTGAGAATAAAAATTGGGTCTCTTCATTTACGATATACTTAGATCCGGAGAAAACAACACACAAGTCGATGCAGTATTCCTGGATTTCAAAAAAGCCTTCGACAAAGTCCCACACAATAAATTGTTACATAAACTTAAATACTATGGGATCAACGAGAAAATAAATAATTGCATTAGAGACTTCTTGTCAAACCGAACAAATAGAAGTCATAGATGGGTTGTGCTCAACCGATAGAGATGTAACTTCGGGCGTCCCCCAGGGAAGTGTAATAGGGCCTCTTCTGTTCTTAATTGACATAAATGACTTAAGCACATACGTTGGTAGCAATCTGAGGTTATTTCCTGACGACACGGTGGTATACAGGGAAATAAGGAGCCAACTAGATCGCCAGCTACTCTCTAGAGACTTAGACAATATCTCGGAATGGTGTAATAAATGGGGATCAACACTTGATATAGATAAATGCGCAGTTTTTAAATTTTGGAACAAAGGAAGCTAAAAATAGGATATAAACTACGAAACAGAGGGTTCAGCACTGACTACGGCCAATCAAGTTAAATATTTGGGGGTTGTTCTAACACCACGCCTTTCATGGGGAGCACATATCAGGACAATATGCGGATCAGCTTTAAAGAAACTCGGCTTCATAAAACGGGTGGGGGGAAAATGTAATGAAAAAGTTAAAGGGAGGTGTTATTTTGCTCTAGTTAGACCTCATTTGGAATATGCCGCAAGTATTTGGGATCCTTGGTAGAAAATTTGGCAAAAAGAATTAGATAAAGTCCGGAAGCTAGTGTCAATCAATTCTACGGTCTCGGGTATTTCGTTTTTCAAAATGAAGGTTGCTGTCGGCATATATCTTAAAGAATACAGGGAAATAAAAGTAAGGTCACATAAGAAGGGATTTGGCTAATAATGACAATGATAAATGGTGGAATTGTGCCTCAAACAGCTTGCAGGAATGCTCCAAGACGCTATACGGCATCCCTGGATGTTCTTTGAACTAACCTGCGGACCAAAAGGGAAGGAGACCCCTGTGAAGAGTAAGTGCAGAGGTTTTTCTGGAAAATAAAGCAAAATTTAGAATATTTCCCGGAACGCCGTTTCTACTTATCATACCCACCGAGCCTAAAAATGTGATGGCTCTATGGATATTATCTCTAAAATAAGTGCCAACGCGAAAAAGCGGAAGAAAAAGTCATGATAGTCACTACCATTTAGTGCGAATTGCATGCTATATCTTTTTTATTAAAAGAGTTTTAGGGGTGTATTTTAGGGAAGAAAAGTGAAACCATTTTTAAAGTGCTGTATAAAGGAATTTAGGCGAAGGTCAGGCAAAGGCTAAGGCATAGGCTAAAATATTATAAGTAGCACTTGCCCAAATTTGGACTTTTCCAAGCCTCAAATATAATTGTGTAAACAGTTACAAGAAAAGTACACGGAATACGTAAAATTGAAAGAAGAAGTATTTACTTCGAGGAGGATTGAGAAAGACGGCTTAGGAAATATGCATATAAACCCTGAAGAATGTAAAAATAAGGGTAAACAAATTAGACCACTAAGTTTCATGGCAAGGTTAATATACGTAAATGATGTTAGTTAAAACCGTTCAGTTTTGCTAGCATCACGTGAGTATAAATTTCTTTCCTCGAATACTGAAAAGGTGCAGTTATCAATGCATTATTAGTCATCAATTTCTTACATTAAAAATGTTCTTTTCTCGGCATATTATTTGGTTTTCTATTGAGATCATTTGCTAAACAATTTCAGACGCCACCACCAAGATGTGGAATTTGGTGAAGGGAAAGTTGAATAAATATGTAAAAAAAAAGGATTAATAAAACCTTTCCATGGAGTGTAGTTATGTACGGCGCGAAAACATTACAATCGGATGAGGACGATTGGCGTACATGGGATCTTTTGAAACATGAGTGTGGTGTAGGTTGGAGAACGTAAGGAGTATAGAACGTAAAAATTGGGGAAGCAAAAGGTAAGAAGGAGAAAGAGAGAGAGTTGTAAGGTATTTCTAAAGATTTTAAGAAAGCAGAGAAAATTAAAATTTTGATCTTTATTTTATTAAATATTGTGATTTAGGGGAGAATATACTTAAAAAGGCGTTGCCAGAAATAGGATAAAGGTGTTCCAACGAAAACTTGAGAGTGAAGAGATCAGGCTTGAAGAAAAAAACATGAATTTTAACCCGGAAAGCCTTTTGAATCCTGCTCATAGCAATGTGCTGGCGATAGGATTTTAACTGGATGAAAGGTTCCTTGAACTCGGATATCCACCATTTCCTCCTGAACGCCTAGTAGTAAATTTCTTAGAAAGCTAGAGCATACTTCATACTGTAATAAATGTTAAGGGCTGTATTTTAGGCAATTTAAATGGTGGAGTGCGAAGAGTAGTCATTCGTTGAGTAAGTTAATTTGCCTCAAAAATCATTTGGAAATTCCACAGAGAAGTTCTGTCAAACCTCTTCAATTTCTTCCTTGCGTGACGTCCTTGAATCGATATTAACTAGTACGAAAACTTTATTTTCCGCCGGTGAAGTGGTTTAGCGAGACATCTGTAATGCAGAGATCAATGCATTTTAATAAGAGAACCCTTGAACTTACAATAGTAGTGCAACGCTTTGAAATTCAGATTGAACTTAGAAAAGCCGTCGTCTTGATATTTTTGGAAACAGAATATTTCCTCCTAAACATCTACTAGAATCTATCCATTAGAAGCCCTTGTTGCATAGTCTCGTGTATTTTCTTGCGCGTCAACCTCAGTCACGACATACAGGGGCGAACC
>NW_027286609.1:0-18500 GCF_022747635.1 Hetaerina americana | reverse complement strand
CTGTAATTTTCAGGTTTTATGTTCACGTGTCAACAGTTCACCATTTCTGCTCCTAGTGGCGGAGGAAACGGGCGTCTTCAAATTTATCTTCGAATGAAAACCGGAAAATAAACGAGACTTCCAAACATCTGACCAACTCTTCCTCTCTGGAAATATTAAGCCTACCGCCACTCGCCATCCATCATCGTATTATCGATTATATCACAGCGGTTCCGTATTCCAACTCCAGGAGAGGAAACTTTATCAAAATATTTTCTTTGCTTTATTTCACATGATCGGGAGAACTTCATGAGCATGGAAAGTCCATTAGCATCAAAACCCGCCCGTGTTCAAGGGAAATCTCCTCCCCGATCCCTGCCCCTGACTTGAGGGATATTTATCCCCAACTCTCTCGATTTCTTTAATGTAATTTTCACATAAACAGGTTCCGTACAATAAGTGTCGGAACTGATTCCAAAAAACAAAATATATTGCAATTATCATTACAATTACTTAATAATCTCCAAAATTCATTCTTCCTGCATCGATGCACTTACTTCGGCTCGTCTGCCACTCGTCAAAAGCCCGCTGGAAGTCGGTTTCCAGAATACTGTTGAGAGCCTTTTTCGTCACCGCTTGAACCGCCTCGATGGAGTCACACCGATATCTTTTGAGCTCCTTTTGAGCTATTTTCCTGGGCCCAGTCCAAAATGTCTTGTGAAATTTCCACCCGCAACAGTTATTGTTCCTCGATCAAGACTTTCGGCACCAGCTTCGCGCACACTTTCCTCATCGCAAGATCCTCTGTCGTTACAATGTTGTGGATGGTACCGACTGAAAGGCCGATCTTCTCACTGATAAGGGCTATGGTTAAACGCCTGTCAGAGTCCAAAACCTTTTTTCACTTTGGCCACCTGAGCATCGGTTGAGCGGTCGTCGGGCGTCCGACGCGGTGCTTGTCTTCGACGAGCTCCCGGCCTTCCTTAAACATTTTGTGCCACTCAAAAACCCTTGTGCGGCTTAAGGCATCATCCCCATAAGCCTGTTTAATGAGTTCAAGAGTCTCCGACGCGTATTTCCCGAGTTAAACTCAAAACTTCACAGCGTAACGTTGCTCGACCGTGCGCTCCATGCTGGCGCGACGACACCACAAACAATCACACGTCACAAAAAACCACCTCCTGTCTCAACATATGCCCGAAGGCGACTGAACTAAAATGCGCCTGAGTGGTGGGGGACCTCTCTACCGAGCCATTTTCTATAGTTCATTGACTCCTTATTTTAAGGTTTAATTTAGCAATCTATTTCTAGGAAATCACAGCGCCTTTTTTTATTAGCATTAATGCTCATTCCGTACTTATCACATTGACCTTTGAATGCACTCAGCAATTACTGTGGGTCCCTGCCTGTCTGGCTCACTATATCTTGATTATTCACAACTCCTGATTTTATAAGCTCCCCCTGTCTTCTAATTCCTATCTCCAGTTTCCCCCATGCAATTTTCACTGTTTCCTGTACACATTAGTTGAAAATCATGGGTGAAAATGGGCATCTCTGGGTTACTCCTCTTCTCAACACTGTCCATTCCAATTCCCCCCCACCCGCCATGCGCCCCACAGCAGTTTTGCATCTTCCGGATAAGTCTCCAATCCCTCCAGTCTACTCCGACCTTCTCCAAAACACGAAACAAATTAATGCCTCCTAATTGTACTTGAGGTTCTTTTCTATGAGTGGCCTCATTACTCCTAAGCGATCACGTGCACGGTGAAGGGGTAAGTCCTTCCTGGACCCAAGCTGATCATCCTCCAAGCAATCATTGG
The DNA here is from genome assembly GCF_022747635.1 of Hetaerina americana. Lineage (NCBI taxonomy): Eukaryota > Metazoa > Arthropoda > Insecta > Odonata > Calopterygidae > Hetaerina > Hetaerina americana. Next base: position 16,701 of record NW_027286609.1, on the reverse strand, counting down.
CCCTCCTTTACATCATTTCTCTATACCTATTTTGTTACAGGTGAAATTAAATTAATTCTGCTACAGTCTCACATACAGGTGCCACTTCCTTTCTTTGAATAGCAACTAACACTAATCTGACACAGTCTTCCGGCCAAAACTTTATGTAGTATAAAAATATATTGCCATTCAAATGTACAGAGGAAACCCTTTAAGGTTTTTACATAAAATGATTCATTTTTCCGGATATTTGAAACAAAAGATAAACAGGGCGAAACTTTTAAAATTACTGGTATCAAAATAGTATCAAGCGAGAACTAATAAACTTTAATTCCATAGTTTCCATCGTCAAATCGGCCCAGGTGTGCACCGGGACATTAAGTTGAAGGAAGAGACTTTTTTCTTTGCCAAATGAGGATGTCTTTTCTTCATTTCTTTGCTCATCCGGTGCAATAACAACGCATTACACTCTCTATTTATCGTTCATCCTTTTTACAAGTAATCGATGGAGATGATTGCGTGTGCATCCCAAAAAACCGTGGTCATCTTTTTGTCAGTCGGTTTCACCGTCTTCGGAGTCGGATAGCTCTTAGAAAGCCGCTCTTTCGACTGTTCCTTAGTCTCTGGGATGTAACCGTATTACTAATGTATCCATATATCATCCAAAGTCACGTATCAACGCATAAACCCATCATGATTGCAACGAGAAAGCGCGAAGTTAGCCTCCGATTCGACCACATAATTGCGTTTATTCTCCATTGAGAGCGAATTCGGCACCCTTCTTTCGAAGATTTTTTTCACACTCAATTTTTTTTCCAAATTAAAAAGATTGAACCTTGTGGTATACCCCTGGCCTCAACCAATTCGATATATTTGATTTGACTCAAAACCATATCCGTGCATTTCGTCAGTCATTTCGGAGGAAGTCATTCCCACTGGACGTCCCGAATGATGGTCATCATGTGTGGATATACGGCTGAGTTTAATCTCATTTGCCCAACTGTGAGCATTCGCAAAAACAGGACAGAATGCCATGAACTTCATCCAAATTGGCTTTGATCTCTTCGGAATTTGGTCTTTTAAATTGAAGTGAATAATCACCGCAGGATACTAGTTTTTTTCCACTCTTCTAAATTAACAAAAGTTTGTTGCTTCAATCAACTATGAAAATGAATCCGCGATATGGATATACGATATACCTGAATCTCTTTAACTGGAGTCTAGCAAGATATGAGGCTGACTAAAATCAAACCTTTTCCAATACTACGAGCGCCATCTCTTGGGTTATCCAAGGACTTATTGAAGGACCCACGTACTGTCATCGACGGGAGGAAAAACTGAGTGCGAGTGTGCGCATTTTGAATGCTAGCGTTTGTATTTTGATCGGAAAATGCTTTAATGTAGCCTTCCTCATCATATCGGTGGCAATCCTTTATGCCCTCAGTGCTTTTCGTTCCATATAACTTAATTTTCTACTCTTAATTTTCCTAACCTCTTAGGCCCTTTATCTCCCTCATGGGGATATTTATACTATTCTTCTTTTCATCATGTTCCTGCCATTTTTCCTCATCGCGTATTCAGGGAAAAAAGCGAATGGTTAATCCCTAATTCAACAATAATTATTAGAAGTCTGGAAGACACTCTCATCTCTTAAGCACATTCCATTATATATTATGCAACTTTCTAGGTAAATGACTAATTCCACCTGTTCTTCTTTCTCTCATTACGATACAGTACTTATCTTGAGGTTCTCCCTTCCATTTACTAGGCTATACGTTTTCTCCTTGTTTACTTTAACTCAACGGAATATGCTACGTCATCCCCATTCTACAAAATTCCTTTCATGCCCTTACTTTATCGTCTCTTTTTGGTGGATGTTTTAGTTCGGTTAAAGTGCACTTCCTTGATGCATTCTATTATTTTCGCCTGGTTTTCATGCATCTTCCTTTCGTACCGACATGATCTGGTCCTCGTAAATTTTTCTCTCTATTACCGTGGGCCATGGCCGATTCCCAGACATGTGAACTTTTATTTCATTCCCCGCACCTCAACTTCTTCGGAGAACAAAAGTCCGAATGTCGAATGTGCGTGCCTTCTCATCTGATTTTGCCTGTTTCAGGTGTTTCTATAATTCCTCCACTTATCTATTGTTTACTAGACAAATGATTTATTAATCGTACAAATAGAAAGAGAAAAATTTGAGAGGTGGAACAGTTGACGCAACTTCGAAGTGTCCTAAACCAAAATGGCCGTAGCAGCATGGGCATAAGAGGAAGAAATGCGTAGGGGAAACAAGGTTGCACAAGGTGGAGGGAATTCATGACAGGGTGTTCGGAGATCGCTCGTCAAAACTTTGATATGGAGCGTGGTTTTTTACGGGGCGGAAACATGGTCAATGAAGCTGCATGATAGGCGTAGATTGAAGGCTTTTTAAATGTGGGTGTGAAAAAGGATAAAAAAGGTGGAGTGGACCGGGACGAAAACAAACGAGGGGGGGAGAGGGAATTGTTTTGGGGGAATCCAAAGGGGACAGGGAAGATGGATGCAGATACTTTTGATTGGCGATGGAATGTTGAAGATTGTGATAGAGGGGAGAAAGTTAAGCAAGCAAGGAAGGGGCAGGAGTATAATGGAGATGTTGGACGGAATCAAGAGAAGAAGGAAGGGTACAGAATTGAAGAGGGGCTTGTTGTAATGCTGGATGCCTGGCTATGTTTTGTTTAGAGAGATAAGGAAATAGTCGCCGTACAATTTGGCACCTTGTGCCCATGCAAATACCTACCTTAACCGGTAGATTAATTATAATTATCATTATTATCTCTGATTTCATAGTATTCCGTTTTATTTTTCAAGTAATGCAACGTCTGGACAAAACATTATTCTATTTCGAGGTATCAATTTACATTTTCATTGATTTCTTCGATATATTTTTAATAAAATACGAAAAATTTAAGGAGATAGCTCCCATAAAGAGTAAGCTTTTCCCTCGAAAAATACACCAATCGTAAGTACATCAGCCTGTTACAAAACATGTCTTTTTTATCATTTATATGAGGATTTTTTCTGAATATCACGAATTAGCGGTGGAGAAAAAATAAATGACAGGGAAAAAGCTTCTTTACGAGTATGCTTGAAACATGTTTATTATTCTTCCATGTTTAAGTGTTTTTCAAATGTGCAAAGACAAAACGCATATTTATGAAGCTAAATTAACTTGAATACTCCCAACGTTTGTATTTTCTCTTTACAATAAGCCCATCGGGTGAAATCTACCCTGATTAGGATGGAACATTATCGACGACACATGAAAGGTAGCTCAGATAATACACAGAACAATGAACGCTATGAGAAGTCGCAGCGTGATGACGCTATGTTGCAATATCACCTCAAGATTTGTCAGACATCGATTGGAAACGCAAAATGACATTCCCAAAATATTTTTGCATAGCGCGAGACGCGTGTTTGGGGTGTGTTAAAATACCGTAAATGAGCGCCTTAAGGATAAGACACAGGGGAAATGTGGTCGCAGGGGCGAGGAGCACTCAAACATTAAGGATCCGCAGGGTATCCAAGGGAGGTTGCCACCTCGGCTCGGCCTTTCCACAGTTACAAACCGCATGTCTCAGGGCCGATGCCGAAATGAACAAAGTTCATTCGCTCAATAATGTGAACGGACGTCGTCCCAGGAAACAGCGTCCGCACGCATACCTTACATGGAGAAAAGAGGGACCGGGTGGGGGCGGGAGACGGGAAGATGGCAAGCGAAAGTAAAGGGATCGGAAGATTGATTTGATCGAAATTGCTATGAGCGAGCAGATGAGTCGCTCTGTTATTGGGAAACATTGGTCGAAAACCACTTGAGACACGGAGAGTATGACATCCAGCCGACATTTATGAAACCAAAAAAGGGAAATCATCGCTTTTTCATGCAAACGCTAGGAAATTCATGTCAGCAACTCCAAACAAATACATTTCGCACGGAGCTCTAATTAAAAGTTAAGGGAATTATGATTTAATGATGAATTCTTCTACTCTTGCATTATTCGCAAACAAAACCAAGAAGACATTAGCTGTAATCAGTAAAGCTACTGGGAAATACTGGCATTCGCTTAATTGCTTCCAAGTTATACATTAAATTATAAATGCTCTGCATTATCTGGAGCCATGACCTCTCTGTGATCCACACCAGCTCACAGGAAAATGTGTGGATGTCATCAAACTGCATATCGTACTCACGGCATTGAAACCACAAAAACTCTCTCGTGATAGTTTTTTCAGAACTATACTTTTGGAAACATTTTCACGGCTTTAATTTTCAACTTTCATCTGTATCAACGCTTTTTATAGGATTACTGATTTAGATATCTTTTTAATATTTTAGTCACTCCGATTTCCTATTTTCATAGAATGAGACATTGAAAATATTGCAGATCCAAAATTAATGTCTTAATTTGAAACATACAAATCAATACACGTGTACTGATTTCCCTTTTTTATCATTTCCTGATATATCTCTCTCTCTCTCTCTTTCTTTTCTTATTCTATCAGTCCGTGTTCACATGCTGACGCGTATGGCAGGGACTGTTTCCAAGTGCGCACCAGCGTTAATGCATATTACCAAATGTCAAGGAACTAATAAAGACGTTCCTAATAGCACAATCAATGCCAATACTGATCCCAAAAAGATTTAATCTTGCACTAAATTAGTTATGTCGTAGTCGGTATACTAATCATGCAAGGAAATTATGTATCATCCACTAAAAGAACAAAAAATAGGTAATAAGATATTTCCTAAAATATTATCGTCTGTATTAATGCGAGAACATCAATTTCGGTCTCTCATCAAGCGAAGAACCCTCCCGTTAAAGATTCAATTCAGGTTGAGTGAAGCAGAGGGCGCACAGAGTCGTCCACCTCAATCAGATCCTTTCAGTAGCGTACGGTTGCCATCACTTGAATATGACGCCCCTCCTAATGCCCACTAATTAATATTAATTCCTGTCGGATTCTCAAAAGCATTCAAAAACAAGGGGAAATTGAAAATTTGGAGCCACGCTGACGCATTCAATACATTCTATATTTTCAATTTCGACCAACTAGAAACTTTTGAGACTGAAATATTCCATTATCAAAATTTCTAATCAGCATTTTTTTTCATCCAAGTCTTGCAAAAATCTTGAACTCTTTTATTCAGGTCGATTGTTAAATCCTTTCCCGGCTGGAAATGTCTTTGTTAAACAATGCATCGTCAAATAAGAATTCCAAAAGCAAGAAATGTATTACACAGTCATTTTTATACTGTAATGTTCGCAATGATTAATCAAATGAATAAAATTGACACAGACGATGTTTACCGGAAAAATATTTAGTCTATTGTGGGAAAGCGAGACAAAACTAAACCGATTCACTGCACCTTCACTTCCCTCCCATGGACTAAAACCTTGACGTGGTGGAAGGGCTTGTGCGTTCCGATGACCCCAAGAGATGTGCTGGCGGGAGTAATAATAATTGCTCCTGGTAGGGTCACCCATGCCATATAGGTCGAAGGTTAGGAGCCAGACGAAAGGTAGTCCACGCAACTGGTAGTCTGTTCCTCAGTGAGGCGTCTGACCCCAGTGGGGCGGCCAGTATGTGATGGTGTCACGTTAAAAACACTATTGAGGAATACAACGGGAAACCACCTCAATTATTATTCTCGACCCAATGGACCGTGTGTCGTGCCCAGCAGCGGAAGAGGCAAGGATTCCGCGGTGGTCATTTCACGAAACCATTGCAAAAGAAACCCCACAGCAAATAGGACAGAACACGCTGGAGAAGAAGAAAAAAGTAGTTAGAATTGGAACTTGGAATGCTAGGACAATGTTGAGGGCAGGAAATATTAAGCGAGAATATTAAGCGAGAGATGGAAAGGGGAAATACATATATTTTAGGTCAATGCTAGGCGAGATGGATATATAGCGGGGATTACTAGAGTGATAGTTAAAGAATAATATACAGCGGCGAAGACGAGAGCCAACGGGGGTTGCCATAATATTGAATAAAAAAGTAGGAGCACATGTAGTAAACATAGAACAAGCAATGGGTAGAATATTGCTAGTAGAGATAAAAGCAAAACCAACCACCTCGTCATTGTTCAAGTATACATGCCAACAAACAATCAAATGGAGGAAGAAGTTGATAGAATAAGAGGGCATTTTTTTAGCATTTAGCATTTTAGCATTTAGAGGGCATTAGTTAGAGGGCATACTTGTATGTGTTCCGACAGGGAAATATTTGATAGTGATGGGGGATTTGAATGCGACGGTGGGCGAAGGAAGAAATGGTGTTGAGGTGGGGGGTAGACCGATAGGTTTACGAACGAGGAATGATCGCGGGGAGAAAGCAGTTGAGTTCTGCAGGAGACAGGGGTTAATCATCACCAACACTTAGTTTAGACACCACAAAAAGCGTAGGTATACATGGAAAATGCCAGGTGACTCAGAGAGGTATCAGCTAGATTATATTCTGGTTAGACACAGGTTTAGGAACAGTGTGATAAATTCGCACAGTTTCCATGGAGCGGATGTGGACTCGGACAACAATTAAGTTGTTATGAAATGTAGCGTCCGTTCCAAAAGATAAGAAAGGGGCGGCGGGTTATAAAATTGAATGTAGAAGCGTTAAATGGATTTCCAAGGAAGGAGTACCAGCAGGGTGTAGAGAAAAGCATGGAGAACGGTAAAGAACTGAGTACGATCGAATATAAATGGGAATGTATCAAGAAAGGGATATCGAAAGCCGCAAAAGACTCTATAGGAACCGTTAACGCGAAATTGACCAATGAAACCCTTGATTACGACTGAGATCATTGCAAAGATGAATGATAGAAGAACATGGAATAATGTAAAAAAAGAGTAAGGCAAAAGGAAGTACAAAGAGTTACACAATAATTTAAGACGGGAAAAAAAAAGGATGGCGGAAGTTGCAGTGTAAACATATGAAAAGTTTGCAGAGGAAGGGTGAAATCGGTGCGCTGTACAGCAAAGTTAAATCGTTATCGGGAAGTAATAAAGAAAGAGCTATGCTAACAGTTAGAGATGAGGTGGGTAAGGTAATAGTTGACGCAGGAAAGATCCAAGAGAGATGGCAGGAATATAAAAGAACTGTATAGTAAAGAACTTAGACCAGCAAAGTTAGATATAGAAAAGGAACATGACGTAGATGAGGATAGCTTAGGCCCAGGCATACTAGACGATGAGATAGAAAGGGCATTAAGGGAGATGAAACTAAATATGGCCGTGGGGGTGGATAACATTCCTGTGGAACTACTAAAAGGATTAGGAAAATGTGGGAGGAAGAGGCTCAATGGGCTGATTCGTAGTATCTATGAGGAAGGAATCCGGCCGGAGGACTTTGTGAGATTAGTTTTAGTTCCTAATCCGAGAAAGGTAAAGACTACACATTGTGAGAACGACAGGATAATACGTTTGATATCTCACGCAGCTAAAGTTGTTCTCAGGATCATAATCAAAGGGATAGAGAGAAGGGCAAATGATTACTTATGGGAAAATCAGTTTGGGCTAGGAAGGGGAGAGGTACGCGTGATGCCATTGCAGGAATGAGATTATTAATTGAGAGGAATATAAAACAAAACCAGGAGGTATTTGCCTGTTTCGTAGATTTCGAAAAAGGTTCTGATAGCGTGAATTGAGAAAAACTAATGAGTATTCTGCAGAAAATAGGAATAGATAGGAGGGACAGGAGGCTAATCCGCAACCTGCACATGTCTCAGACTTCTCTCAGGTGCGAGTGGGATGGGTAGTGTTAGGAAGAGGTGTAAGGCAGGGTCGCCCATTATCACCATTGCTGTTCAACCTGTATGCAGAGGATATGATTAAAGAGGTATCGGAAGAACTCGAAGTAGGAATGAAAGTGGGCGGGGGATTCGTAAAATCAGTTAGGTTTGATGATGACCAAGCTTTAGTTTGTCAGTCAGCCAACGGGTTGCAAGCATTGCTGAGTGAATTGGAAATTCAGTGCGACAGATATGGGATGAAAATCAATATCAATATAACAAAGGTTATGCGATTTTCTAGAAATAAAAAGGCTAAGCCAAACATTAAAATATGAGGTCAAAAACTAGAGCAGGTAGAACAGTTTACGTATCTCGGAAGTGTTTTGGACCAACACGGTCAAAGTAGTAGGGACGTAATGAGAAGAATTGCGCTAGGCAATGAGGCTTTCACAAGGAGGAAGGAGTTGATGACAGGGACGTTGAGTAAGGATGTTAAGAAAAGACTCGTAAAAACTTTGATATGCAGAGGGAGCGTAGCTATGTACGGCGCGGAAACTTGGTCATTGAAGCAGGAGGATAGACGTAGACCGGAGGCTTTTGAAATGTGGGTGTGGAGAAGAATGGAGAAGGTGAAATGGACAGAGAAGAAAACAAATGAGGAAGTATTTGGTATGGTGGGCGAAGAGAGGGGTTTGTTGGGAGAAATCGTATGGAGGCGGGAAAAGTGGATGGAGGGGGTATTGACCGGTAGTGGGATGTTGAAGACATCCCACTACCGGTCAATACCCCCCCAATGCAGGGGAGAATGTTAGGCACAAGAGTAAAGGGAAGGAATAGGATAGAGATGTTGGACGGGATGAAGGGAGGAAGAAAGTACTCAATATATGAAGAGGGACCTGATATAGAGTAGGATGCTGGATTTTGTGTTTTGCTAGGAGTCACAAAATGTTTTATTTAGTATCTTTGTCCATCCAAAAACCTACCTTAACCGGTATATTACCTTATAATAATAATAATAAACATATAACCATAAACACAGAAATCAACCCGAAGGTTGGTTTAGTAAGTGATAGTAGAGTTCACCCAGTACTAAGCCCTATACGGCGTGTGATATTCACACATCAGGGTAGGGGGGCCAGTTCTTTTCCCTGTGCCGGTTATGGTTTCCCAGGAAGACCTGGTACCCGAAAAATCACATAGCTTGGGTGGAGCTGCAGGTGCCCTCCGAATCTTCAGAATGATTCTGAAGGCGACGGCCGAGCCGTCGGAACGTCAAAACATTATATTCTGTGTGTCCTTTTTTTGTGTCTCTATGGTTTTAAAAATCTACATCTGTGTTTATATATATATATATATATATATATATATATATATATATATATATATATATATATAGATATATATATATATATATATATATATATATATATATATATATGCGAGATATATATGCATATATATGCACACACGCACACGTATTTGCAAAATTTTTAATACATATACTATATGTATACCTATGTATGACACATGTTCATACTTTTTTGAAGCACGAGTACTTGCATATGGAAACTTAAAGTGTTATATTTCTCAACTTCTTGAGAGTTTCTCAAGTTTTTTTTTTACTCAATAGCGAGAAGCGAAGCTGCGATCATGACGAATATTTGTTTTCTTGCGATAAAGGGGGAGCGTTTTCTCGCATCTTGATCTCCATCCCGTCCGTCATCCGGCCCTGTCCCCCACCCGTCTTTCTTTGCGTACATGCCACCCTTTCGCCACCCCTATCTCTCGTCTCTCGCTCCTCCCTAACCCAATTTCGCGGTAATCCGTAAACACCAATCCTCTTGAAAGATGAATGTTTCGAAAGGAATGATAAAAGATGGCACTTCTGAGGGATTTCCAGTCACAAAAAGGCGTGAGAAGAGGAAAATAGGTGTTAATGCTACGACACAAGGTGTGCCTGAACGGGGGGGTGGGGGATGAGGAGGGGTGTGGGAAGAAAGGCCGGCCGCGTGCCAAAACGGATTCGGAACCCATCTCGTGCCGGTTGTGTTCTGAAGACGCACCCCCGCTCCCACGTCCCTCTTCCCTCAAGGCACCCTTCCCGCGCTCTCCCTCTCCAACTCCACCCCCTTCCTTCGGCCCATGCAGCCGACACTGCAGAATACGATAATGCAACCCTTAGACACGAACAGGGTCACGCCGAATCCAGCGAATTCACGGTCTGTCTTAAATATTTGTAAAGTTGAATATGTCACCCCTTACGTTGAGTAATATCAAAAGGAGGCAGGGCGAATGGATGCAGTGATACTGCAAATATCGGAGCAGAGCGTTTTGATTGGCAATAGGATGTTGAAGACTGTGATAGAGGCGAGAGAATGTTAGGGAAAGAGGTTGGAGCGCATAGGGATGCTGTACGGAATGAAGGAAGTTTTTGAAACTCAAGAGGGGCTTGTTGCAGTAATGTTAGGTCATTTTTTGTGAAGAGAGGTAAGGAATTTGTCGGAGTACCGTTTGGTAGCCTTTTTCTATGTAAAAACCTACCTCAACCGCTAGATCACCTATATTAATAACTATAATGAACTCCCATTGGGGACTCCTTCGAGGGGGGTTTTCAAGTGTCGAAGGGCATTTTTTGGGGCCATCTAAGTTTCCTTCGATTAAAATATATTCTGTGGGTATCTTTTTGTCCTAACGAATACATCTACAACAGGAATGTGCGCGAGATGGTCTAGGATAATATATATATTTCCCTCTTCGCCGCCAAACCAAGTATCAAAACATTTATTCAATGGCTTTGCTTCAGGTCTGACGTACGCTACTGAAAACACCTCAATTTTTCACCTCTATGTTTCTGTCTCGGATACTGTGGCAGTTTCTAATTTGTGGAAATTCAATTTGGATAAGTAATAATGTAGTTGAGAACTTTTCACCTGCACCTTTATTAGACAGTACAGGACTTTTTGGCTTTGACTTCAAGTAAATCTTGTTCGTACCTGAAGATGTAGCTTCGTCGAAACACCTTGTACAATATAATTAATGTATGGTGGAAAAGCAAAAACTTCCACAGTTGTTCACTCATCTGGCTCGGCTTTTTAACTGTAATTTTTTTCAAATACTAGCTCTTTAGATTTTCATATTTCTGTTTTATTCCGTTTATAAAACTTTCATAATTTAATAATTGTATATTTTTGATGTCCCGACTTTATTTTCATGACTTCGATTGTTGTTTGTATTATTACATTCATTTGAAGAGTGTTTTTACAAGTTCTGTGACGTCATTTGTATCGCACAGACCTTGAAACAATAAATTCATTACAAGCTAATCTCTTAGCCAAGGGATTTAATGACCATTAAAAATGCTTTCAACTTTATACCACAGTGTGGGGAAATCATCCTTAACAAGTTTTCTCCGAGAATATTCCGAACAAAATATTATCCTGTTTTAATGTGAATAAATATATGAAAAGCACGTATACGCCTGCGGTATTAGCCAGTTATATAGTATATGATAAGCGTAAATTTATTTTAGTGTAGATATCCGCGCATAAGCGAATCATAATTGTAACATTTTGAGTTTCGCAATAAAGGATTTATTGTGTTTTTGCGGGAGCCTATATTTTTCGATTTCCTATATTTTCAATATTGAATTCACCCAAGAATGAATGTCGTGATGGTCTATGTCATTTCATAAATTTGTATTTTAGTTCAGGATTTTTCAACTTGTATTAGTTCACAAAGGAGCAACTTCACAGCTAAATCTGGAATATCTGGAGATAACACTCGAGGCCTCTGTGGGTAAGGAGAGTCAGGGCTCGGTTGCCGTTCACTTGTCGTGCATTTCCGCCTTCATCGTACTCCCCCTCTCCCCCCCCCCTCGTTTCCATCCGCGAATCGCTGCTTATCATGGATTTCTAGAGAGACATAACTGTCCAATCTCTATCTTTTACTTTACATATTGTATATTCTTAAATATCGTAAATCTCAAGTTTCTGAATAGATCCAGAATTTATTTTAATGTTTCCTAAAAGAGATAGTGGCCCAGAGAGGATTAATCACAAAAGCAAGGATAAACTTAGAGTAATATTATACTAAGTATTTAACTGTATAATACTAAGTATTTAACTATATAATACTAAGTATTTAACTATAAAAATGATGGCAACAGTAATTTTAGCATCAATCTGGCGGGAAAACATTTTCTAAATTACCTAAATATGATATTATGCCTATAGAAGAAAGCGGAAGTTAACACTGTTGCGGAGAAGTTGTAAATGCATTTGAGAAACATATCGAAAGCAATACATTCACTTAAATATCGATTATATATGTGTGTCTAGAAAGGATAAAAACCGATGAAGTGAACAACGTAGATTGATTGGCTAGAGAGCATTCGAATTAATTTAAACATGGGATCATTCGTCTAATACCAGGTATACCACTCCTATTCGTTGAAATATATTCTTTCGTGAATGAAAATAAAATTAATCTCTAAATAATTACGACTTCTTAAGTTATTAGATCTTAGACAGTAAAGAAATACCTCCTTTTCCTCAGCATTGCTAATCGCGTCAGTTTATAGCCCCAATCTCCTTTGTCTGTTATTCATAAAGCTGAATATTCTTCGCTTGTGGTATGTTTGCTCTCATCTCTGTTAGTACCGAAACAGCGTATGAATGCAGTCATCTCCAATAACTTCGAAAGCTGCCAATTCGCAGGATAAACCACAATGGTGGAGGAGGTGGAGGAACCAGGTTTCAAGATGAGTTGATCTGGTGACAGAAATCGGACTGGCGTCGAAAGGAGCTTTGATGCTGCTGGTCGTGGCCAGCAGTACTGTGTTTTAGTTGGGTTCAGCAACCTAGTCCCTGTCATCAACTCCCTCCATTTTGTGAAAACTTCTTTACCAAACGCAATTTTTCTGATGTCCCTACTGCTTTGACCATCTTGGTCCACAGCACTCTTGAGTCAAGTAAATTACTCCACCTGCTCTTGCTAAATAAAAAACTACAACATTTAAAAGTACCACAACTGAACCTTCAATATATAAAACTACACCATGATAAACTACATGTTACTGCAACATTTTTTACACAACTTTAACACACTACAACGGCAAATAATGTACATGTAAACATACATGTAAAACAATGTACATGTAAAACAACATGTAAAACTAACCCATGTAAAACTTCATGCTACATTACTACAACATGGACAACTAACAGAGTAAAAGTTCTTTGTAAACATGATGAACTAAATACTACATGTAAAACCACAACATTTAAAACTACAACATGTAAAACTACAACTTGTAAATATGTAAATATGTGTTGGAAAACATGATGGAAAACCAAAATGTAAAACTACATTTTGTCAACAACATGTTTTAAAACTACATAATGTAAAACTATAACATGCAAGTTACATACAAAATATGTACAACCTTATCAACTCCTATTTTGATATTCCATTTGGCCTTTCTCTTTCTGAAAAACTAAATGACCTTTGTTTTATTTACATTTATTCTCACCCTAAACCAAGCCCCTTGACTATTTCACCCACTGAGCAAGTCGTGCGGAGTTCTAAAATATCCTTCGTTGGCTTAACTACAATAATAACAAGTATAATATTTTGGAATGTTAGCCAATTAGCTCAACCTTAAAAAATATTTTTGCCTTTTTTTCGGCAACACTTTTCAGGAAAAATGTCTCGCTCATCCGCAGCCATAAGCACAACGGTCACTTTGATAGAAAAGAAAGTAATTCGCGCTAAAACCTGCATCATGTAAAATTCAAAATTCAAAGCAAAAATATAGCAACTCGTTTCCAAGCGACACTTGAATGTGATGTGCAAATGTAATGAAAAAGTTAAAGAGAGGTGTTATTTTGCTCTAGTTAGACCTCATTTGGAATATGCCGCCAGTATTTGGGATCCGTGGGAGAAAATTTGGCAAAAAGAATTAGATAAAGTCCAGAGAAAATCCGCTAGATTCGTTAAAAATTGTTATGATAAGAACACAAGTGTGACAGGTCTCTTAGGGGATTTAGGCTGGGAACCACTTGAAGTGCGGAGAGAACGAGCTAGGCTTAGACTTTTAGAAAGGTTCAGAACAAACGAGTTTAACTATGACACTGAAGGAATTATAATGGCCCCACACTACTTAGGTAGATCAGACCACAAAGATAAACTAAGGGAGATAGATTCCAGTACAGATAGATACAAATACTCATTCTTTCCCCGAACAATCAGAAATCAAAATAGTAAGAAACCGAAGTCACTTTAGAAATATTGAAAACGTTGAATTTACAAGTCGGAACAAAATTAAACACTATAGAGATGTTAGGTATACTTTCAGGTGCATGTGTATGTAAGGTGTAGATTGAGTGTTTGCATGTGTGTGGGGTGTAAGTGTTCATGCATGAATTTATGCCAAGTTTTTTTTTTTGGATATATGATTTTGTGGTTATTGCATGCGGTTTTTTTTCTCTTTCATTTCTAAATTACGGGTGGTGTCCTAACACCCCCCGCCACACGCCCTTGCGGCGGCTTGCGGGGTATTAAGTAGATGTAGAAGTAGATGTAGAACACTAGTTTCCCAGTGGCATCTGAAGGTCGGGATGCGGAGAGCGTGCGTTTAGCAGGCGGTGTCCTCAGGCGTCACCGTCAACCTTCGGTCATTAACCCTCCGGTACAACTCGACCCATTATTATTAGTTGTCTAGCATTAAAAAGATAAGAGATGGAATAGATTTTTTAGAGCTACGTGTCTTGTATCTTGCAGGTCCTAAATGGATAGGGAACGACGCTCGGCCTTTTTCACATGGGATCCGCTTACATATATAACAGAGCTTTCGCCACACTCCCAGTCCTCCAATCTCTCCCGCCGCACGATTAATGCTCCCTCACTTGATTAATTTGCCTCGTGGTGGAGGCAGTGGCGTGCGTATCAGAGACCTTTAACTGCCGTTTTGAGAATGAAACGCACCCTCCTCCCACCTCACCTGGAAGAATGGAAAGTATGAGGAGAGAATAAATAGGATGCACGGTGGAAATAATACATTCGAACTCGAGGTGAAATGGCGACGCATGCTTTCGTAGAGCTTTCATGGCTAAAGTGCGCTCTCCAAATCTTCATAGCGAGTGACCTTTACAATTTACGAATACAAATATTACGATTTGCTTCATTTCCCGAGGAGTTTTCTCCTCCCTTGAGTGCGTAATTCACAACAGGAGCACATTCGTCTGGTCGATTGCCCAATGACACTTAACCCTCCAAATTCACGAAAAACAGGACCTAGGAGGACGCCAGTATGCACTAAGTACGAAGGCACCCGCATATACAACACATGTTCGGTTATGTTTGTGTATCGAAAGCTTACTTCAGCATTAATACAAAAAAAATGGAGAAGACTCTGAACCATTTATTCGAGTGGCTTGTGTACACACACACCCTCGACTTTAAGAGCTATTAATCTTCTCGATCAAATTTTGTGGTAGGGATAAGGAGGGAGACGAAGCGTTGTAGCCATAAAAGCCCGCCACTTAAACTGATTGCCAAGCCAAGCGGGGGTGAGAAGGCCATTTGCTCCAAAATGCCATAAGCAAAATTTCAATGGCTCCGAA
The DNA here is from genome assembly GCF_022747635.1 of Hetaerina americana. Taxonomy (NCBI): domain Eukaryota; kingdom Metazoa; phylum Arthropoda; class Insecta; order Odonata; family Calopterygidae; genus Hetaerina; species Hetaerina americana. The sequence continues at coordinate 1,326 of NW_027286609.1, read as the reverse complement.
TACAACAATGCAATCTCAAGGGAGCGCGCATGGAAGCGAAGCCATGAAATTCATGGTTTTAATATTCAAGATGAACGATGAAATGCGGTCTGCCAGCACTGCATGACTATAGAGTGCAATTCCAAATATGTTCCGCTAAGGTACGTGTTTGCAAATTTCTTCCCGTTCTAGTTTGCAGTAAATAGCTCGACGCCACTCAATACCCATAGTGATGACACAGGACCAAGTAATTCTAACTCTACCAATATTTTTAATCAAGAAAACAACAGCATTTGAGCGACTTTCACTTAGGTTGTATCAGAACTATTGAAAAATAATTTTTAAATCCTCACAACGTAGTCCATATAGAAGCCCATACATGAAAAATCTCTACAAAAGCTTAAATTTAACTGAACTTCCCGAGAAAGTTACTTGTGTACTGGCATAGATTAAGCTGAATCATGAACACTCATTTAACAATTATTTATATAAAATATTTCCTACCTCAATGATTCTTCTATATGGGACAATTTTTGCTATTTGTTTTCTATGTGAATTAAATCTTGTCCACAGTGATTTATATTTGAAATGCCATATTTGGAATTAAATTTCATCTTCCCCAACCTGCACTTAAACCTATACGTTAACTGATTCAATATCAAATATGAATCACTTTTTTTGTTTAATTTCTCTGTAAGGGTCATTCAAATTGTTAAATTGAAATGAAAGCTCTTATCAATCACGGCGAAAATTTAATATTCCAGATTAGCACGGAAGCATTTCCTTCCATTAAAATTGTTTGAAAAACAGGGGATCGCGCATGAATATATATATATATATATATATATATATATATATATATATATATATATATATATATATATATCGGTATATAATTATACAGGGCGCGTCAACATAACGTCCTTTTTGAATGTGTTTTGCATTTGAAAAAAGGAAGTTATGTTGCCACAGCCTGTATATTCTGGTATAAATGCAGAGTAATTCATATTCACTGACCCCGTTCAACGATGGCACTTTTTATTAGAGGTTTTAGTACTGTCACGGTGGGTCAGAAAGACTATATTAATTGTTTTAATTTGTCTATCTGGTGTATGATACCGCTGGGTTTAAAATTTTAAGATCAGAAGTTCATTGTAACAAAATTTAGAGTGGGAAGTTTTTCCTTCGGACTGGATTATCAATCCTCGATTAAAAAATCAAAACGAGGACGCGATTTGTAATTTAATAATAGTTTCCATAATTTTCTACTTCTTGGAGTCATGATAAAAGTTATTTAGCTTAACTTAAATGAACGTTAAAGAATAATTTTATCATAATTGCTTTGCC
>NW_027286608.1:0-18570 GCF_022747635.1 Hetaerina americana | reverse complement strand
TCCTTGGGAAGGATTAAACTCTTAAATAAGTAATGCTCCAATGCTACGTATGGTACTAACTAAGCCATATAATAGTTGAAAGTGATGTACCATATCTACAGAAAAATTTTATATAAACGCAACATATTGACGATGATCTTATTTGACGAGAAAACGCATTTTGGGCTTGTCGCTCGCAATATTTCCTAACACATTTAGTCTCTTTCCCACCTATCTTGAATGACAAGTTGAAAAATAATGATTGAAAAACTTTGCCGTTGCCTACAGTGTGCGAAAAATAATACGGAAAATTTTAACAAATATTTTCAATTCTTTATTTTATTAACTGTCCTGATGTACTAAAATCCAGACATAATCATGTTGATTTTGGACACCATGGTCTGTTAATTATTTCTTTCCTCCGACTCAATGATTGTAAAGAAGGGGTGATGACCAAATCCGGTCACGCTGGGAAAAAAATCAGATTACCTACATCTCCATTCATCAGGTGTTACTTCGATTACTTAACTCTGTAACTTGAGAAAAAAGGTTCACAATCAGCCTTGCCTGATGTCTGAACATTAATACTCTTTAAATAAGTGTTAAAACTGCGCTCATCACATCACGCGGAGAATATCACATGACTAGGAATGTAACCAGTAATGGGCGAGGAAATGTTCGTTTAATGGAGAAGTTGTCGTTTTCCTTCGAATATCTCTTATCCATTTCCTCGCGTTAAGGATCACTTGCAAAGGTACCGAATAATGCAACCGTCTCCGCCCCTCAGACCTTCCCTGAATGCGACCTTTGAGCATGTTCACGGGTGGACCCCTGGAGCAGTGCTAGAGACACTTTGGGGCTCTCATGGGATGGGAACGGACAAATCCTCGAGGGATAACGCTCATGGGCAGATCCTCTAGGGATAATGTTCACGGACAAATCCCCCAGCTACTCTTGCGGGGCACAATCCTTGCGGGATTCCGAAAATGTCGGCCTTGTGGGAACACCTTTTCTTTTTATGGGAAAAAGGGAGTTGTACGGCGACGCACCATAGAGGCGAAAGACAGCCAAAGGAAAGTGAAAGAAGCCGTCATTGATCGTGAAATGGCTTTGGAATGCATGAAGACTATTGTACTCTCCTCTAGGCCACTATCACGGTAATGCGTCTGAGTGATTGGCCGCTCTAGGGCCCGTGGAACCCCGACTGTGGACGACCTCCTCCTCGGCTCGTCCAAGGAAGTGGAACGTCTTCCTCTGCAAACAATGAGGGCGGAACAGTAGGGAGTTTGGTAGTAGGAGGGGGAGAACCAGGATGGTCGGGTGGTTAGAAAGGGATGGAAAGGGGGCGTGGCAGCCGGTGGGTTGGATGTTTGAATAGGGGTGGGAGGAAGTGGAATGGGGACCCTTTGGTTTTAGGGGAAGGGGGATTAATCTTCCAGGAGGAGGGTAGAGGGATATGGGGCGTAGGGAGGGAGTGGTGGTGTTGTGTCGACCAGGGGAAGGAGTGGTCGTCCTCGCCTCGAACGCTGTTTCTACTAGTCATGGACCTAATCCAACCGACTGGTTCCACCCCCCAAGGCGAGAAGTAAACGGATAGGTTGACGTTTCGAAACCTTTGCGAGACACAGAGAATCCCAAAATTTTTGTACGTGTAATCTCGGTGACCACCATGAATTTCGATCTCATCAATGTCATCATCGTAAGCCAACAATTCAATTCTTTGCTCACTCCCCTCTTAACTGCCTTATACCGTCCTCATTTCTTAATGCTTTCTGGAGTGTTACGTCCACTGCTTTATTATTTTTCTTTCTCTGAGGGTTTTTCCCTTATTTACAGTCGTCAACACGATTCTGTCTCATACATTTATGATGATTTTGCCTTTTCTTCCCAGTGGTGTGTGTAGAAGTCTATCTATAATTGCTTGTCAGGGTTTTCCATTCAAGAACATTCTCGTATATAAATTCAATTAAATCAGCCACTAGCTCACCATATTAAGTATATATGGTACAAATTTGTGATATACATCTAGCTTCATAGTTATGAATTGAAAAAGAAGATATGCTACAGAAAGTTTAAATAAAATACCCAGATTTTTTAAGATTCACACGATAATGTAGATTAGCAAAGTTGATACCCCATTACCACGAGGAGCGTGCCTAAAAAAGTGTATAAAAATAGAGTATGGCAAATTGGATTGGATGAGACGATAATGAGAAATGGTATTCATTAAAGAAGCTTTTACGAATGTGAAGTTAATTACAGTTGGTCGACTGGATATTATTTATTTATTTTATTTATTGACTTAATTAGGCAAGATTGAGACTAATAGTCTTTTCTTCCAGCTAACCCTTAGGCATGACATTGAAGACAATAAAATACACCCGAACCCTGGGGAAATCCACCTAGTCGGGAGTTGAACCCATGACGAATGGGTTGGCAGGCGAAAATGTTACCTCGCAACCACCAGCCACCGGACCGGCGATATTAGAGAGTTCATATATATATATATATATATATATATATAACCATACACCATAAAAACAGTAATCAACCCGAAGGTCGGTTGGGCTCATTTCACACCTTATGCTCATATTATGATTACAACTAAAACTAATGAGGATATTGCGGAAAATAGGAATATATTAGGGGGACAGGAGGCTAATCAGCAACCTGTACATGTCTCAGGCTGCTCCGGAACGACAGAGATTCCGGATGGGCAGTGTTAGGAAGAGGTATAGGCTGTCCATTACCACCTGTCCTGTCCAACGTACACGAGGAGAAAATGATTGAAGAGACATGGAAAGAACTGGATACCGTAGTGAAAGTCGGGAATTCATTAAATTAGTTGTGTTTACTGATGACCAAGCTTTACTTTGTCTGTCAGCAAGGGGTTGTATGTATTGGTGAATGATATGGATGCTCAGTACGATAGATATAGGATGAGAATCAATATAAATAAACTAAAGTTATGCGGTTTTTGCAGGAAGAGAAGGGCTATTTTAAACGTTAAAATAGGAGGGCAAACACTAGAGCAGATGTCACAGTTTACGTATCTCGGAAGTGTTTTGGACCAAAATGGTCGACGTTTTGTATTGATGTAAGGAAAAGAATTGCGTTGGACCAAGAAGCTTCTCCAAGGATGAGAGAGTTGTTGACATGGAAGGTGATTATGGGTGTTAAGTAAAGACTGGTGAAAACTTTGGAACGGATGGGAGTAATGCACCACGCGGAAACATGGTCATTGAGGCAGGATGATAGGAATAGATTGGAGGCTTTTGAAATGTGAATGTGGAGAAGATCGAGTGGACAGAAGGGAAAACAAATGAGGAGTGTTAGTAATATTGGGAGAAATGAGAGCGGAATGCTGGGAGAAACCATAAGGAGATAGAACAAATGGATGCAAAGCATGAGGATAGGCAATGGGATGTTGAAGTCTGTGATGGAGGGGAGAATCTTAGGAAAACGAAGAAGGGGTAGCAACAGGATCGGGATGTTGGAATAAAAGACGAAGGAAGTATACAGAGATGAAGAGGTGATTCTTGTGGATTCCGATGTTGGTAGGGGAAACTAGAGAAATGTTTTGTAGTTGTGTCCATTCAAAACTTTTCTTAAGCGGTAATCGGTAGATTACGTATAACAATGATTATATATATATATGTATATATATATTTGTATGCATAAAATGTTTAAGAAGTTAGAACTAGTGAACAAAGACAAAAAGCAATTTGTGTTTTTGTCTTTGTTCACTAGCGCTGACTTCATAGACATCATTATTCACTATTATATTTATGTATTTTTCATTATATATATATATATATATATATGTATATATATAACAATATAACACTTAGCACTAGTGGACACAGACAAAAACACAGAAAAGAGACTCGCTAACTTTCGAATTTTCGGTGGTCGCAGCCGCCTTCATCAAAGAAGAGAGGGATAGAACCAAAATACATTATTATTCACGTCCGTGAGACTTTCAAAAAGTGTTATATATATATATATATATATATATATATATATATATATATATATATATATATATATATAATGGGACGGCACAATAGAACACAAAGAGAATAGCAACATTTAAAAGGACACTCACACGGTAAATTGTCCGAGCTTTCCGGACCTCTCAGCCTTCTTCAAGTGAGACTCTATGTGTATGTTTGTATATATATACATATATATATATATATATATATATATATATATATATATATATATATATATATATATATATATATATATATATATAAATGTGTGTGTGCATGTGCATAATTGTTGATAGGGGGGTTGTATAGTATTCATGAAAACAAACTGAAAATTAATATTAATTGAAAAAAAAAATACCTGTAGGCTTTCAGGTTAGTTTTACTAACCCCTCTTTTGCCGTTCATATGTAATAATGATGCGCATATGTTCGACGAAAAGCCACAACATCTGAGGAAGAGCACTAATTATTACTTTTTTCATTCTATTTGGAACATTCACTACTTGATATCGTTAAATACGCCGATTAATGGATGGATGTAAATGTGATCAAATATGTATGCATATACTTGTATGCAATGAGAGTATTATAAAATTAAACTCCCATTTTACTTATAATTCCAATTTTTTCTCTTTTTAAGTCATTTTTTTGGCTTATTTTGCGTCCTTATTTTAAAAATATTCATGATTTTGAGCATTTATGTTAAGTACAGAATTTGAACATGATATATTTAAGCTAGCCTTTCATAGCCAGGTGGGCAAAAATTGAGGTACGGAAATGGCTCCTCGTGCCGATGGAACTTCATCGCATTTTCATTCCCGAACTAGTGCTCTAATTTTTTTTAGAAATATATTTTCACTTCTGTTCTATTAAAAATTTTCCCACCCCGCCTGGTTACCCCTTTAATTAGCTTCTAGATACGTTCGTTGGCCCCCAAAGAAAAAAGCTATCATTTCGCTGGGAGCCGCAAGGTTCTTCATAGGTGCGTGGAGGTATTGGAAAACTCTTTCGCTCTTGGAGGACGGAATGAGAAGAATGGGCGGAGGGAAAGGGACGGGATGGGAAGAAAAGAGGTATTTATGCCATTGTGTATATATGTATATATGTGTATGTATATATATATATATATATATATATATATATATATATATATGTATGTAGATTTTGTGTAGATACGAATGGAGCCCGAGGGGCAAGTGGGGGTTCGAGTTAAATTCAAAAGATGGAAGGAATTGGTTCGAGGGATCGAGAAGAGTTTGCTTAAAAGAAGCGACGCAGAAGTGAGAGCGAGCGACCACGAGGGTTGGGGGACGCGTCGCGACGATGGAGACGACGGGGGGAGGAGTGATACTGGGGGACGTGGGAGTTGGAGAAAAAGACGAGTGGGAGGGAAAGGGACGCCCCGAAAACGAGACGGGAGAAGAAGAATGGAAAAGTGAAAAGGGGAGAGGTAAGGGAAGGAGGTGTGTTTGGGGACGTTGTGGGCTTGGGGAAGGGAAGAGGGGGGTGGACGAGGGCGGGGAAGGACAGCCGGATGGATGGATGAAAGTGAGGAAAGTGATTTAAGATGAGCAAGTTTTGACTGCGGTTGAAAAGAAGGGCTTTGGGCTTAGATTAAGGCGTGAAATTATTTAGAGAACAGAGGGGGAGAGAGAGTGAGTGAGACATATTGGATGAGGGGAGAATTTTTTTCCTATTCCCCACAGATGATTCTTTTAAGAGGTTGTGAAAACGCTGAAACTCCATAAGTAAAATTAGCTGCCTGATGTACAGTAGAAGTACATCCACAGCTTTATTAAATACAACCATAAAAGGGCTTATACACGAAAATATGCGCATAAAATAAACGTATAAATATTAAGAAGCTTTATTTTGAGCCATATGAGTGCCCTGTACACTTTATTGAGACGTAAGAGTTTTCCGAGACTCAATACTTATGATAATAAATCAATTATCGAAGCACTTTTCCACTTGATATATCAAGTGGAAAAGTGCTACGATCATTGATTCATTATGTTCGACTTCCACTACGTCCCACCCGAAGGTACTAAATTTATTAATAATTAGGATATTTTTATTTCGCACTAATTTTAATGTTTATTCGTTTACATTATTTGTTCCCCACGCTTGATCCACCAATTTACAGATTTCGGATTTTATTACATTCGGCTTTTATAGAAATTTTACTTTTAGATAAAGTTGAAATGAAACAGTTCGTCTTGTCCTTTGGATTCGGAAAGAACAGTACAAGGTTTAGTCCTGATTCTGAACGAGCAAATCGATTGAGCTCGAGGGAAAATGATATATCCATGAAAAAATAGATCTGCCGCGACATTCTAAACGCTAAATTAATGCTTTCTGATGTGCCCAATTTCACCATTTCCGCTTCTTTTAACAGGATAGTGTCAGAGAGGACGAGAGAAAGGGGGAGAAGATTTGTGCGGGAGACAGAATGAGAGGTGAAGCCCTGGGACGAAAAGGGACGTAGAGAAAGAGGAGGATGATGGGGTTAGGCAATGAGTTAGAAAGAAGGGGGGAGGAAGGGGGAGGGTGAGAGAAGCTGGCAGGAGTGCTGTGGAGAGAGAAGTGGATTAGTTTGAGATGGATGCGGGGATGAAGCTGTTAACGATTTTCTGGCGGCACTTCTTTCGGCCTCACCGTGAAAGGGCGGGGAGAAGGGGGTTGAGAAGGAAGAGAACGAGGCGTGCCGGAGGCGTTGCGGGGCGGAAGAAGGGCGAGCGGTGGGGGAAGTGCGACGAGTAAAGGAAAAAGATGGATGGGGGTTTCGGAGGAAGACGGATCGGACCGTGCGTGGAGATGGTATGGAGGAGGGTGAGACCTGTGAGGGAGGGGGCGGGTGAGATTTGTGGCAAGGGGAGGAGAGGTAGGGAGTTATGAGGTGGGGAAAACTTGAGTGAGGAGGAGGGAGGGTATCGCTGGCTGTCGGAGGGAACCCCATTAGAGCAAAGTTTGCAGTCAGAGCACGGGCGTGATTTTTGGGAAGGTTTCCCCTCTACCACGATGAGACGGCGAATAAATTGAACGACAGGCATGGTAACTACGTAGAATCAGCCTATATCTCGCGTTAAAAAAATGCCAGGGCTCGCCGTGTAATTTTACTCAACTTAACGTTGAGTTTTCAATGGGCTCTTAGCTTCAGCAATAACTTTGAGAAATTCCGTTATAAAAGGCGATTTAAGTAGGTAATGAAAAGCAACTTTGATCACATTGCTTGAGTTTGAAGTTGAACGGCTTGTGAGTTGTAGTGGAATCCTAATTTGATGTTTGTTTTTTCTTGTTAATTTGGGTTGACATGTAAAATTGTAGGCGCAAGATAAGCTTACACTTTTCCATGGAGTAAGATTGAGCGTGTAAGACTATAATAGCTACGATCCCTTATCTGGGATAAGTATAATGTAAATCTTCCTTTTAAAATGCAGTAGCATTAACAATGTAGACTTACCTTACCCACTTCAAGGGCAAATGATATTAAAGGTTTATTTTTATACTAATAATATTTGTTTGCGCATATCAATTGTTTAAGTCTCTTCAAACATTTTGCACTGAGGTTGGAATTCAATTAAGCAACTTCATATTATGAGGAACGCTCAATAAATTTAAATCAACTATTATTGGAGGTAATACGTTTCTCACGTTCTGTATTATAATTAAAAAATGGCTGTCTAGGAGATTAGATGCAAACTAAGCTGAATGTGCTAACGAGGATTTTAATAAATTACATAATGACGGGGGAAGATTGATCGGACCGATGTAACTAAGCTTTGGTAATGCGGAAGGTGCGTGTGGTCTAATGAACTGAAATCACGTAATGCATTGTAATAAGTGGGCCGAAATATTAATGAACGTTGAAGCGCTTATATTTTCAGCCACGGATAATGATGCTATGAATGTGTGGGAAGTTGGATATTATAATTAATTTTTAATATACTTTCTTTTATAAATTAAATGGTCTGGAAACCGCGAAAGAAGGGAACAAAAAAATACATAATTAATTTTATTTAATTGATATTTTTCATGCTTCATTACGCTCTAAAGATATATCGCTAATATAAACCATTAATAATATTCTATCCGAATGGAAACAGGAGCCTGAAAACATGTTCTGCATCCGGTCTTATTTTCTTTGCTGTTGGTTATTTCTCATTTTACATTATTCATGTCGTTCATATCCCGTGATAAAGGCTCCATATTGATTTTATAGGGAACGAATCTATTTTAAATTTAATTTATCATGAAATTCGGCGACTAATGCTTTCTGCTTATGGGTCCCATAAGTTTCATTTCTTCCTCCAGAAAGAGACATTTGACTTAATTTTTCTTCTCATCAATGCCAATGTATGTGCTTCCTTCAGTTTTTTTGATCGTTATGGTCTTTGTGGAAAAGCCTTAAAATAGGTACCCCGTTGAATATGTGTAATTATAAACGATCTGTATTCATTAATTGGAAGGATAATGGTGAATTCACACTAATTTATGATAATGTTGTATATTTAAACTTTCTTTTACGATGGTTGTCATTTACTGTCATACATCATACAAAAAAGTAAGTTTTCTAAAGTAAAATAAAAATAAGTTTTCTAAGCATAAATATGCAATTACTAAAAGAGTACTAAAAACAGTATTGTGTGTTTAAGGTTCCAGACGCATTTTATGCCAACTGGAGTAATTCTTATTGCATCATATGTATATTATACCCATTAAAATTGTGAAGTTTCCAATATATTCTGTAAACCGTCTTACAATGATGCTTGACTTTTAGACGTATTTTCTTTGATTAATATTTGCCACCTCATCTCTTTAATTTTTCTTCCTTCTTTTAGAATTAGAAAAATACACAATTAAAGTTGACAGTATTTTGTCTCGACTGACCGTCTATTTAGTTTATAATGATGTAAATAACGATTCGGGAGTGCCACCTTGGTATCTACATTTTATTTTATCCGTATTTACTTGCCTTAACCCAGGGCAGAGCTATCTTGGATTACTTAACATCTTAATTAGTGCGTAGAGATCTCACCTGACCATAAAACTATGAAATATCAACCTCTATGACTCATATTAAGTATCTATCGTAATGCAGTTCCAGAATGCTATCTTTGAGCCGTAGCTGATAGGAGAACAGAGGAATGGGTCGTTAATATATTTTGTATTTAGTGCTGCTTTGCGCATTGTTTCCTGGTTATTACGTGGGCGAGTGGTAGGGTTCCTTTGGATTCCAGTCGTTGATGAAAGAAATAGTGCGGAAGAAATAAATTCACCAATAAACTCTTGAAGAAGAAATGGCGCTGCGAATATTTCAACCCATTTTGGCGAATTTTACCCTGCGATTTTGAATACTTCATATAAAAATCCAATACACTTTGGTTCCAGAGTTTGTGTGGGTAGTTTCTCGTGGAACGCCCAAACGTTCATTTCTTTTTTGCTGAATTCATGGTTATGTAACACGAACGAAAGGGGAAAAAAACAAAAAGAAGATGAATACTTGAAAATTGTGGAATGGAATGCGAATACGAGTTAAGTCGTCTAAGAGAGAATTACTTCCTGGAGTGAATGGAACGATCCTTTGTTGGAAGGGAATAAAGATGAGATGAAGAATCTGAAAAGAAGGAGGTGAGTTAGTCCGTGGTTTCCCACTCTCACACCAACCCTTTATTTGGAAGTTGACATGCGAATGCACAGGATGGCCGAGTGTTGGTTGAGCCTCGAAAAATTTTCCAGTTCACTCAGTATTTTTTTTTCGTGCCCATATGCCCTCGGATGAAATTGTAGGTTTATTTGTTTGGTCAAGAGTAGAAAACAAGGAGTAGAGAGTAAACAGATGAAAATGCGAGATGGAAAGGAAGTGAGTATTTGGAAGATGTGCGCAAAGAGTGGTTTGAATGAGCGAGCGAGCCAACGAGGCTTTGTTTTCTTTCTTACTTCAATCGTGAGCGGAGAGAATGAAGATTTTTGTGCGGGGAAGGAGAGATGGGAATTCTCTCTCTCTTTCGTCTAGTGCGAGGGTGCAGAAGTGAAAGTTTTCGAGACGAGAGTGGGTGGGGAGAACCCTGAGATATGGAGGGGTAGTAGGGAAGGGTCGGTCGAAGGAAAAGAAAGCGCGCCCTGGAAGGAAGGGAACTAGAAGAGAATTGTGATCTTGGGGGGAATAAGCGGAAGGGGTTGGGGGGGAAGACTCTGGAGTTTGTTTGTGACAGAGAGGGAAAGAGAAAAAAAGAGGCCGAGGGAGAGAGAGAGGGAAAGGTCTATCTCTTTCTCTCATTTGAACGGTGTTCAAATGGAATGTAAGGGGAATCTCTCGATTTAAGTGCCACATTAATTTTAAGGTTTGCAGCCTTAAAGGTTATTCTTCAGCTCTGAGTTTCCATTTGTGCATAACATGCTTATTAATAATAACAAAATGGCTCGATAACGAACAGGGTCCCTTGTGTTATAGTTTTTGAGCGATTTTATAAAATATGATATTCACTATGGGAATAAATATTTTATTTTTCATGTTTTTCAAAATTTTTCGAGAAATGTGCTCGCTTGGCCGTGTTGTATTATGTAGAAACTAAGCCCTCAAGCGTAGAGTGAATGGCGCCCCCTAAGGTTAACCTTCTTTGGCAGAGCATTGAAGGAATATATACTTAAGTAATAAGTCGATTTGTACTATTGAAATCGATGCGATTTTTTTACTAATACTGTTAAATATCTATTCTTTTGCGAAATTTCAAATATTTCCTTATTTACAGGGTTCGTCCGGAAAATAAGTGTACTGAGCTCAGGAAAAAAAATTTATTACACTTTTACATATCTTAAGCTAATATTCCTCAAAATAGGACCCTTGTGAGTCGATAAACTTGTTCCAGCGGCGTTCCCATTCCTGGAACGCTCCCGCGAAGGCATCATCGGGAACCTCTGGAAGACTCGTCGTCGACCTCTTCTCTGCCCTCCACGAACATCTTGTGCCACCGAAAGATCATGTTTCTGGACATGGCTGACTCCCCGTAAGCCTGGTTAATCATACCGACAGTTTCGGTAGACGATTTCCCAAGATTTACCGCAAATTTGATGGAATAACGCTGCTCCAAAAACTTCGGCATCGCGTTCCGTGACGTGGGTCGAGCGTGGAGGTTCGCGTTAACAGAGCTCCTCACTACACCACAGCTCAGAGCCGACTGCCTTTTTCAGCGTCGCTTGCCAACATACCCCCCTCCAATCGCAGCCCGTCAGAGCGGTGCTGGGCGCGCCTGGAGCGGCGGGAAAAAATCAGTAGTCAGTACACTTATTTACCGGACGAACCCTGTAAGTAGCCAGAGTGAAAGTTTTGATTTACCCTAAGGATTCGCACGGAACGTTATACTTCCTGCCTTATATTAAATTATTTCCATGATAACAATACTTATTTGAATTACTTTTCTGATAATATGGTTATTTAATATATTATCTCATATACTATTTATCCGCGGAATGTGTTGATGATATCAGTGGGCTCAAATTGGATTTTTATTCCCGAGTTTTAACAGAAGGTTTATCACCATACCAAATATTCTCTCAAGTTCATCTGGAATTCCAAAATAGAAAGTTGTAATATGTATAAATACCTAATGCGCGGAGTGTACATTTATGAATAAAATATTATCTTTAAGTGCCTCATAAGCGGAATTAAAAAAACCTTAGCAAGGCTTTAGGGTATTTACTTTGATCTGAACGAATTGAAACTTAAATCAGCAGACTTTAAATTATCCTGAGCTCATATATAAATGTATTGTTTTGAGTGGGAATTCGGTGATAAACGACCTAGTTACGCTCTATAATATTAAGATTAATATTTGTCCAATTGACAGAGAAATACACTGTGATTTATAATTTAAGTCCATCTGCATGGAGTCGAAACACTGAAAAAATATTTGTCACTTCACCCAATTCTCCATTAAAATAAAAACCCTATTTTGGCCTGAACGTAAACTCTCTGAATAGAGGGTGGGAGTGAGTTGGAACCCCCAGGCAATTTACACAAAACAGAGGTTAACTTTTGCGCCAATATTTTTTCATATTTAAGCAATTACGGACATATTTTAAAATATAATTCTGGTAATTAATTCCTTTTTGAAATGCGTTTGATTTTTGAAAAATTAGGCTTGAAAATAATACGGAAAAATAAAATTGTATTTCTTAAAAAATTTATTTCATCTTTCACTTTAATCTAAAAATAATGTCTTAGATAGTATTTTTCCTTTCCAGGCACTTGCGAGAAGTGCATCAAGGATGTATCAGTTTGATTGAGGGATATTTTGAAAAAATAAAAACAAAAAGTAGCAATAACCCAAAAGGTCACTTCAGGATTGTAAAAGTAGAGGTCACCTCGACCCAATTTTCCTGTCAATGGCGTACGCAATTCATGAATTTAAGAATGCGAGACGACTTCTTTTTCCTCAGCTACCTGTGTTTTCTTATTAAGTTCTGATTCATAAACAATTGCAGTGTTCTTATGCCAGGTTACCCTATGGCATGACTCAAGGCTTTCTTTTGTCTAGGTTACCATATGCTTAACCTGCTTTTGTACAATCACGTCTCAAGCTCAAAGAAGATAGTTTGTTTGTCTATTGAGGTTATACAGGTATTTTCTGTATTTGTCAGTATTTTCCCGCAAAAGGTTCGATATGAGTTTCAAAGCTTAGGATCGCAGCTTCATATTGAGCACAAAACCTTTACACCGGAATTGAAATTACAAATTGAAGTCTTTATTGATGGGGTTAAGATGTGGCTAAACTGTATTCATTTACCTTAAGAAAGTATTTTGGTTACCGAGATTCATCAATTTTTATTAATCTATTTTAAAAATATATTGAAAATCCTGCTTAGCTTGAGAAATATTTCCCTAAGAAATGCCTGTTTTGAACTTGAATGCGTGTCATGGCGTTCATTCGTCTATTTAGGATGCCTGGTATGATAGATGTTGTAATGAAAATCCTATTAACAATAATTATACTTCATGGATAGTTAATAGCCTAAACATATTAATAAAAATTATCGGTTAGTTAAGGTTAAGTCTCGATTTGCTTTACTATTTTTACCAATGAATAGTTACTTAATAGATAAAAGCAGTTAATTATATCGTTTTCTGACCATTCGATATGCGAAAAATATTTTTAAATAGATATGGGTGTAAGATAACGTAAGAATCTAACTAGAAACGTAGATAAAGTATTATTTAAAAAATATTTCCTACACAGTGAATCTGTATCTGACTGAGGCGTGGGATTTATGTAAATACGTGGTATTACAATGAACTGTGCTAAAATATTTACCATTTATTTTCAATGTTTTACTCATGCATTCAAAATTCAGCCATTTGAAGTGAAAAAAGTAAAAAAGGCTGCATGTGCTTCTTTCAATTTTATGATTACATTCTCAAAGTTTTCTTGCCGCTGAATTTCACTGACACTTAAGAATTCCAAACGGATCCAAACATTTTACAAAACTTTTAATCACTCAATTATTCATTAGCTAAACCACATTATTTTGCTGGAAAAGCTCTCCTTTCAACTCATTGTTTGCCATGTCATTTATATGACGCACTAACGGTAGAATTAAATGAACATTTTACAGTAATACATCCATCAATGGCTTCTTTTGATAGGATTAAGAGAGTTGTGCGCATTTCAAGAACTTATTTTTTAATATGCTCCCTGATTTAAAAAAATTAGTCTCCCTTGACATGGATCCAGAGGTATCTCGAATTATGTATGTCTTTTGTGCCTATATTATGAAGGATAAAGAAACTACAGGGGTGAAATTGGTTATCTTTCATTTGTTTCGCGTTTACATTAAAATCACTCAAACATTGGGCGCCCAACTTCATCCCCGTTACATTTTGCCCTTTCATAATCCGGGAGCAATATGCCCATGCGTGCGTGATCTGAGATATTTGTAAGCTTCGATAGAAGGAGACTACGATATATATATATATATAAAAATATATATATGTGCGTATATATATATATGTTTATATATGTATGTATGCATATATATATATATATATATATATATATATATATATATATATATATATATATATATATATATATATATATATACACATATATATATGTGTGTATATATATGTATGTATGCATATATATATATATATATATATATATATATATATATATATATATATATATATATATATATATTCGCCGTTTGGCGGGATTTCGTGTTTGAATGTGTATTTGGCCAATGTGGCTCATCTCTTTCTTCTGGCTATGCGTGCCACGAAACCCACTGTTCTTTTCCTGTATGATGTTATATGAATTCTAACCACTCACCTTTCCTCTTGTGTATTGTCTATTTCTCCTTTGGTGGGTGAAACAGCCCCCTGACGCCATCTCTTGGCTAAAGAATCGGGGCGCTTGGCGACATATAAGACCCACGGATCTCAGCGTAAATTACATATCCTCGATAGCTCAAGCGGTTAAGAGCATCCGCCCGGCAAGTGGAAAGATCCGGTGTTCGAGTCCCGGTTGAGGAAATATTTTTACTCTTGTGATCCGTTCGATTCCGCCTTCCCCACCTCTATTGTGTTCGTCCTTTATACGTGTTCCTATCCCTTTTCCTTATATATGTTTCTGTATATATGAGTATTTATTCGCCGTTTGGCGGGATTTCGTGTTTGAATAGATGATTCCACGACGTAACACGGAAGTGCCGAATAATAAATTGGACAGCAACAAACAATATAGAAACACGTAAAAAGATCACTCATACGTAATGTATATATATGTATGTATGTAGTTATATATATATACATACATAGTTATATATATATTTGTGTATATATATATATATATATATATATATATATATATATATATATATATATATATATGTACATATATACACACATATACACACATACAAACACGAGGTCTGTTCAAAAGTAGCGTGACTTTTGTGTTTTTTTCAAAAATTATTTATTCATAAGTATCTATTTTTTCCCCTTCCACGCAATCCCCATTAGATTTTTTAAACACTTGTGCCAACGTTTTTTTCAATCCTCGTAGCACTTCAAAAAATCATTTTTTTGTGATCTTCTTCAGCTCCTCCTTCGATGGAGTCTATATCTCGTCAATCGTGGCGTAGCGTCGTCCTTTCATGGGGCTTTTCAGTTTTGGGAAGGTGAGAAAGTCACTGGGGCACAGATGAGGGTAATACGGTGGCTGCGGTATCATCAGTGTGTTTTTTTTGGCCAAAGCTTCGCGCACAAGTTACGATATCTGACCTTGGACGTCATGTTGCAAAATGCAATTTTTTTTCTTTCACAAATCTGGGCGTTTGTGTCGGATTACTTCGCGCAAATTGCGCATAACCTGCAGGTTATATGCCTTTTTTAGCGTTCTAACCTGTGGCAAGAACTCATGCCTCCCCTGAACTGCACCAAGCCTCCCCAATTGAAGAAAACTGTAAGAAAAACTTACCTTTCGACCGCGCTTTTCGGGCTTGACAAAATATTTATTTAGTGGTTGTGTCCATCCAAAACCTACTTTAACTGGTAAATAACTTGCTTTATCGACTTCTTGGAGAGGAAACATTATATCGACTGCTGCTGAAAAAATGCTCATTCCTACGTCACTTGTAAACATTACTTGCATCATCGCAATTTTCGAACCGTTATAATGTACTGTTAGCTGCAGTGATTTGATCCTCTTTGATAGGTAATACACCAAGGCAATATTTTATTTATTATCCATAACTTGTCCATGTCTCTGTTCTGTGATATGATTTATTGAATTATCAACACGCCAATAAAAATTGGACTACTAATATTATGAGAAAGATACACAAATACCATAGAAACTATTAATTCGGTGGGTTCCATTCAAAAACCTACCTTAACCAGTAGATGTAGATTACCTCATAATAATAATTATATATATATATATATATTTATATATATATATATATATATATATATATATATATATAATATAAAATGTGTGTATATATATATAAATATAAAATGTGTGTATATATATATATAATATGTATATATATATTTAATATGTATATATATGATTTCGAAAAAGCGTTTGATAGAGTGAATTGGGAAAAACTATTGAGTATATTGCAGAAAATAGGAATAGATTGAAGGGACAGGAGGCTAATCCGCAACCTGTACATGTCTCAGACTGCTTAGGTGCGAGTTGGGAACGGGGAGTACGGATGGGCAGTGAAAGTAAGAGGTGTAATGCAAAGTTGCCCATTATCAGCGTTGCTGTTCAACCTGTATGTAGAGGATGTGATTAGAGAGGCATGGGAGGAACTGGAGGTAGGAATGAAAGTGGGCGGGGAATTCGTAAAATCAGTTAGGTTCGCTGATGACCAAGCTTTAGTTTGTCAGTCTGCAAGCATTGCTGAGTGAATTGGAAATTCAGTGCGACAGCTATGGGATGAAAATCAATATTAATAAAACAAAGGTTATGCGATTTTCTAGAAACAAAAAGGCTAAGCTAAACATTAAAATAGGAGGGCAAAAACTAGAGCAGGTAGAACAGTTTACGTATCTCGGTAGTGTTTTGGACCAACACGGTCAAAGTAGTAGGGACGTAAAGAGAAGAATTGCGCTAGGCAAAGAGGCTTTCAAAAGGAGGAGGGAGTTGATGACAGGGACGTTGAGTAAGGATATTAGGAAAAGACTCGTAAAAACTTTGATATGGAGCGTAGCTATGTACGGCACAGAAACGTGGTCATTGAAGCAGGAATATAGACGTAGATTGGAAGCTTTTGAATTGTGGGTGAGGAGACGAATGGAGAAGGCAAATGGACAGAGAAGAAAACAAATGAGGAATTACTTGGTATGGTGGGCGAAGAGAGGGGTTTGTTGGGAGAAATTCTATAGAGGCAGGAAAAGTGGATGAAGGGCGTATTGATCGGTAGTGGGATGTTGATGACTGTAATAGAGGGGAGAATGTTTGGCAAACGAGGAAAGGGAAGGAACAGGAGAGGGATGTTGGACGGGACGAAGGGAGGAAGAAAGTACTCAGAGCTGCAGAGGGACCTGATGTAGAGTAGGATGTTGTGTTTTGCTAGGGGCCACAAATTATTTAATTAGTAATTACGTCCATCCAAAAACCTACCTTAAAAAAATATGTATGCATGCATATAAACAGGTATGCCTGTATTTGTATCAACTAGAAAAATAAAAGGAGAGGGATGTGTCTGTGTGACGAGGGAGAAAGTTTAGTGTTCAGTTAGATGAGGTATAATGGTGGAGAGGTTTGAGTGACAAGCGACAGGATAGCGAAGCACTTGCTGTACGCGTAGATGTATGTATGTCGCGTGGAGAGAGGACGGCGCGGAGGAAAGAGAGAGTGAGATCGCTCGAGATCGAGGTTGAGGAAGAGGGTGTCGGATGGTCGGAAGCAGCAGTGGAAGGGGTGGGAGAAGGAAGAGATGAGGGACGTCTTCAAAGAGAGTGAAGGTCTCCCTCCCCGCTCGCTCTCACCCGAGCCATTTGCTCCGGCGGTAATTAATGTCTGCGAGGCAGTCGGTGATGGGACTTGGGAGCGGCGCGCGCGCGTTTGTGCCTGGGAAACGTATTAGGAATGTGAAAGGTGTCGGGGCGAAGGAAAAGGAATGAGCGCAGCGCGGTTGGGGGTTTTTGAAACGGTCGTAGCTAGTACACGGGAGCAGGGGTAGAGCAGCAGAGGAGGGTTTGGGGGGATGTTTTTACAAGGTTTTCTCGTAAATAGAGCTCAGTTTCAAAACGGTATCCCTCTTTCTCCCTCTTTTCCGCTCGCCTTCCCTCCCCGGGCGACCTCTCTTGCCAAGGATGAGATCCATTTATCCTCTGCCGCCTACACTCCGCGTTCTTTCCCCCCCTCACGAGAGAACGTCTTCCAACTTCTTCCGCGATTCCCTGCCCCAGCCCTCGCACAACTCCGAGACTCCCACGTACTCACGCCGCATATTGCACATGGGCCGTCTTTGAGTCATCCGCCGCCACTCGGGGTCAGGCTGGGAGAGCGAGCCACAAGGGGTGGAATGAGTTTCCTACGTGGTCCTTATAGTTAATTATTAAAGAGAAGAACATGGACGCGAGAACCCTTTCTGATTATTCAGGAAAACTGTCCCCCAAAAGTGAAAGGTGCTACTTCGCAATCCAGTTATGACTGGCATTTAGTTATGAATGAGGAAGGACGAGCATAATCCATTTCATGGACATCTGTGAGTTGTGGCTATGCTTCGATGGATAATCACTTTTTAAAGAACCTATTAGTTGAGATCGAAATAATATTTTTTTACTGAACCGCATTGACGTCAGATACGGCCGGTGGGGTGGAGGCTAATGTATGAAGCACTCATGTTAATTTAATATCATAATACTCTCATACTGCCATAGACTCTCTTCCATGAAATCTCTGACATATTCATTTTGAAGCCGAAGTTGTAAAATCTAAGTGTTTCTTTTTCTTCGATAATAAGTTCTGCTATTTTTTTCTAATTTCATAATTTCAAAAATGCATGGGTTAAAAAAGTTTGATGATAACAGAGTATGGAAAAATAAAAATAATGCTTTTAGCTCTTGTGTC
>NW_027286607.1:0-18785 GCF_022747635.1 Hetaerina americana | reverse complement strand
CACCTCTTCCTAACACTGCCCATCCTGACTCCTCGTTCCCCACATGCACCTGAGCAGTCTGAGACATGTACAGGTTGCGGATTAGCCTCCTATCCTTCCAATCTATTCCTATTTTCTGCAATATACTCATTAGTTTTTCCTAATTCACTCTATCAAACGCTTTTCCGAAATCTACGAAACAGGCAAATACCTCCTGGTTGTGTTCTATATACCTCTTCGTTAATAATCTCATTACTGCAATGGCATCACGCGTACCTCTCCCCTTCCTATACCCAAACTGATCATTCCCTAAGTAATCATATGCCCTACTCTCTATCCTTTTGTTTATGATCCTGAGAACAACTTTAGCTGCGTGGGATATCAAACTTATCGGTCTGTAGTCCTCACATGATATAGCCTTTACCTCTTTCGGAATAAGATCTAACATTGATCTCATAAATTCTTCCGGCCAGATTCCTTCCTCATAGATACGGTATAAACTGAGATTATTTGTAATTCAAACTTTACTGCGCAGATGTACATTAGAAGCTTATTAAAATGTCAAGACTTGCTTCTGTCACACAATCTAGGTTTACGGACATCAGTTTGGAATTAATGATATTATTTTCCATGTTTTTTTATATGTGGGGCTAACTGGAATGGGGAATCAGTAAAATATTACTTTGTCACGTCTCCGTGCAATTGGGTCTCGGTATAAAAACTGAATGGCTACCTTCCTTCACCATAGTCTTTGCTTACTTGCAGCTACCATATCATCGTTTTATCATGTATATTTGCCCATAAATATGGGCAAATATATTTGTTTCTGATTCTCCATAAAATAAATACTCGTTGCTTAGCATTTCCACTTGCATTTTACATAAGCGTGGATCATTTAGCAAATGATTTTTAATGAAGATATCTTGAGAATACTGTACGACACAGTGGCTACGTCACTTGCGTCGGAGACTTGTTCATTATTCAAAGTGAGGTGTTATTTATGGAGTGATATGACCCTTTAATTTTGGAATGATTTCTGAAGTTTTGGTGTTCAAAAAAATTCAAACGACGACTTCTATTTCTCTGCATCTTTTAACGAGGGACCAAACTTTTTGTTCGTTGATATAGCCTATATTGAGGTTTTTCACGATGATATGTTTGGTGAATCAAACTAAATGATCGCTAATGGTTCAAATTTGGCGTATTCCCTTGTACTTGGCGAAACTTCATTGCCGTGGGATCGCGTTCTTTTTGTATGTGGAAGCCCTGCGCATTGGGACATAAGAAAAAAAAAGAAAATATGTTTTAAAAAATGGGATGTATCTACCCAGATATCCTACCTCCTAAAGGATCAGATCGTCTTTCGAAGCCACAATTGCGTGCCAAAGTTCACCATGTCCAAGAGTATTGCTATTTTCCCTCAATGCGTCGTAACTATTACCTTTTATTCTCCCCTCTCCTTCGTCTTTACGACCGTGGAAGTTATTTAAATAGAGGTGAGAGAGAGCGTTCTGCGAAGTGCTTTATTGAGGCGTCATGGCGAAAGCCAAGGGAAACAAAACAAGGGCAACATCCGTTCTCACGCAGGTACTTTATGGCATCATTATTTTGTGGACTGATTTATGTCTCTGTCATTACCTTCATCCGATGATCCCTCCTCCCAAACATCATTTAATAGATCCAAAGCCGATTCGTCTAACAGGAAATATACCCCAAGTTCCATTTTAATGTCTTTTCCAATATTCTCGATCTTTCATCTAGGCGATACAATTGGAAGGTCTGCGAAAACCCTTTAAAGGGGATCGATAAACCTTGTAGCGTGCTTTCATTTGACCATGAGTGTGGTGATTCCTAGCACTGTGCCATTTTCTACGTCCGGATAACGTCAGGAAGAATTGAAGAGTTGATCATGAATGTCTGATTTTTGTCACAGTTACCGTATCAATTTTAAGGAAATACTTTTGTTTTGAATGTTGCTTTGCCAGGCATTTCCTAAGTTGGACTCAATAGGAGAAATGGATGAAAATGTTTCAAATAGAATCAATTTATAACTCTTCGCATCTCTGTGAGAATTGTTGGATTTCTCATTTTCCCGGCTGATCTTCTATTTAAGATTTAAAAATAACCTATCTAGTGTTTTATAAAGTCAGTTCTACTTCCACATTGGCTAATAAATCAATAAATTTCGTGTAAAGTTATGAATTCTCTATCATATTTATTGTAGAATACACATGTGGGCGCTGAAATGCGTTGTTCGTTAAACCAAAGTACTCAATAGCCTGTTTCTTTTGCAAAATTCTTCGCAAAGACGAATTTTCTAACCGAAATACGTCCTTTTGATACACTCCCAGATATTTATCGGATACGCTAAGTTTTAACAACAACAACAAGGGCTTTCGAGAGTTGTGAACTTCTCTTTGCAATCCAAATAGAGAATATTATAAACAGTAGTTTATGGGGTCTGACTTGCTAGAAACATATGCTACTGAGATGGGATGAGAAGCTATTTTTAACAAAACAACACAAATATCTTCGCCCAGAAGGTACGAAGGGCTGTTTAATCACTCCAATTCACTTAATTCCATTTTCTCCGAAAGAATTCGTAATGTCAATTTGGCAGAGTGAAGTATATGAAGAAATGTCTCCCCGAGGTCTTGCTGAAGCTATAATAAAGTTGTCTCAACGTGGATGATGCCTTGGTCATAAATACTCTTAGTCACAAAACCCTAGAAATTAATATAAATTCAAACAATACTGTCTATTCTTTCTAGGATGGACATATACTAGAATTAGACCTAATAGAAAAAGTAAATTATCAAGGTGATCCATCTGCTGTTGCAGACTACGAGTAAACCTTCTCTGTACTAAAATAAGTGAAAAAGTTGTGATTTCGTTCTATTATCTGTTTTCTACAAGAAATTATCAGTGTTTATTGGCCAAATACACAGGAGAATAAGTAAATGTAGTCACAGTCAGTTAATACTTGAATTAAACTATACATTTGGCTCACTTCGTTAAGTTCAGGTCATGTATTCCGAAAATAAGCGAATTTAAGCCAAGAGAGTACCATGAAAAACAACAGGAGTCGATCAAAATTTTGTGATTGTTCCGCTTCCAAATTATATTGTGTCTTCAGGACACAATTAATGGCATCTTTTACGGTGAAATTTTTGCAATTATTATTGTAATGAAAAATTCGTGCATGGTCTTAAATATATTTATGGTTGAATTAATAATAGGAGGAGGTTTATATGTTCAGGATATTTGAGGGAATAAATTGCACGTTACCGTTTTACCAAAGCTATTATCGATATATCACTAAAGTTTATCGATACCTGCTTTTATCCTCTCAGCCCGCCAGGAGTATGAAACAGGGATACGAAATATAGCAGACTTATACATTGCTTGAAATTCGTTTCAAATTGAGATATTTTTTGGTATTTATGATGATTAACTGTCTTAGAATAAATTAATTAAATTAAATGTAAAGACTATCCAAATGAAAAAAATGTACTTTACGGGAAACTACGTCGTTCTGGAGCCAAGAGATTTTGTTCGTCAGTCACACTATTTTGAAATATTCTTCATAAAAATAGCTATTAAATTTGGTTGCTCCAACGAAGAGGATAATATTGCTTAATCCAATTCAAGCTGATTTTGGAGCCCAAATTCATCAATATCTGTGGCTGAATTCCAACTAAGGACCTATAGGGTTTCGTACTGGCATGTTATCTACCTGACTACAGCGTTGGCCTCAGTATTGATTTTCTTTTTATCGGTTTCACTTTAAGATTTTCATTGCTTGATCGTTTATTAAGGTGTGAATTTCATTATTGAATGTCTCTTCATGCAAAATTATAAGTCTTATCATATGTTTCAAAAATGGATGCAATACATAAATATTTTATATACTGGATCTTTACTTCGCTCTATTCCTCAGAGCTCTTAACTACTTTGGCGACATGCCCTCAGCCTCCTTTCTTCCTACCATCTTACGCTAAAATCTCTTTTCAGCAATAGAATTACATTAATTTTGAATATCTTGTCAACCTACTTTTGGTCTCTACTCCAAAAATTCCCATGAAAACCCTTCTCTTTTCCTACACAAACAATAATATCTTTCCATTTAATATTTATAATTTTTTTAAACTGAATACTTCTTTCCACTTAGCCTTATCACTCACATGTCAAATCTACATCTAAATAATAACCCGTAAGCCGCCGCAAAGGCGTTTGGTGGGGGGTGTTAGGTAACCACCCATAAAAAGGAACAATACCAAATGCAAAATCAACACATACATGCAAAACTACACCCACAGCGGCGTACAGACTCATGCAAAAATCCCTTCATCCAACACTCATGCAAACACATACCCATAAACCAACAAACAATTGCACCCTAGGATGCAGCATGAAATCCATCCAACAATATGCAAGCTAGAATTTGAAAAGAAAGAAGGCAAAATTCCACTATCACGTGAACATGCAACATAAAACGCTCTCCTCTCCTAAAGGACAAAGGTAGGGAATGTGACCCAACGCTCAGGTAGCGGGAGGGATCGCTGATTTTTTACTCATCCTCTTTATTTGAAATGCTTGAGCACGCTGTGATCCATCTAAACCCATTTTCTGTATTCCTTCTAGCTAAATATTCGCTATTGCCATTTCTTTCTTTTTTTCTGGATTCTCTCATAGTAATGGTACTTTTTCTCTTGATTAACTTGGTACAGTTCATTTTGAAAACTTTTGGTACAGCCTTCGATCTTTTAAAATTCCTTTAATGTATTCTAGTTTGCTCTTGTGTGTGAAAGCCCTTCTATTTCTTAAGAATCGCATTAAATTTGAGCCATATGATAGAAAAACACCGACTTAGATTAAAAATACTTTCATGTCATGGATTGAACCTGCTATGTGTTCACATACGACTACGAGTATAATCCCTTGACTGTTTGAATACTTAATTATTTTAAGGATAAACAATCGATCATTGATACTCATAGAACGTTTTGTAATATTTAATTCGTATTGTTTATGAATAGGACGGCTCGCAGTACCCATATCATTTCATTTTTCACCACTTCATACTTTCTAATTTGATAAGAGAGGTAAACAAACGCTGAGGTTCTAAATAAGGCGGGCCGAGAGAGGAAAGAGTTGCCGGGGGTATTCGTAAAAATCAGGCAGATAGGGGATGACGGAATTAAAGGAATGCATTTTAAAGGTCATTGGAAAAGCATGAATATTAATTAAGAGTGGGAGGATGAGGGTGATATTTTTATAGGGTATGAATGAAGACGGAAGTTCAAAGGGATGAATAAATGTATTTGCAGTTAGATAATTAGATACTAATAGTCGATAGAGACCTCCCAAAAACTGTCTTTAAAATAGGGAGATAACCTTGATTTATTTATAGATATTAATGATCAGTCTTCAGGTATTCAGTCTGTTTCTTCTTATTTAGAGGTTATTTGCACCTTAGCTAACTCAGGTTTTCATTTCGTAATGGGGTCACACATACCGGTGGCTCTCAGTATAGTCCCAGACCAACTGTTTCCACATTATTCCGTTCCCATCCAAAAGCCTCCTCCTTTCGAATCAAGGTATTGTGCGGCGATACCGGGCTGAGTCGTTGCCTGGGCTGGAATGAAGGGGCTTCATTGTGCTGGAACCATCCCGAAACATAACCCCAGAACTCCGGATTGATAGCCGTGCATGCTTTTATTAGGCCAATACGTCGCTGCAAGGCCTGGTTCACTTATTTCCGCATGTCTCTTACCGTCATAAAAATTCCTCCTCAACATTTACATGTGCTATTAGAGCCCCGAAAGATGAGCGTGGAATGTTTATATATACTGTTACGTGTTTGATGTTATTTTTGTAAATTTTGATATTATCTTCTGTGGATGTTTTGGTGGGAAGGTAATAATTAATCAGGATTATTAATTGATTTGTGCCCAAAGATATGATAGATATGTTATTGAAACACAGCTTATATTTGTACAAACGCGACCGGTTTTTTATTAATGACTCGAACCTCGACTCAACCTCGACAATTGTACATGGTACCCTGAAAATAAAGGCTAGGGTGTGTGTCAAGAGATGGTTACCTACTAGTGCCCTTTCTAGCCCTTTAAACGACGAAATTGGTAAAATTTGATCTGGTGAAAATTTTAGAAAATACGATGTTTGACACACTTGAGATGAAAAATAAATTAAAATTGGAATGATATTTTGTATACTTGTGCCTATGCTGGGACAGAAGCAGTATGCACCTAAGAATCTAAATCTACATAATACCCCGCAAGCCGCCACAAGGGCGTGTTGCGGGGGGTGTTAGGTCACCAACCGTAAAAAGGAAAAATACCACATGCAAAAAACAACACGGAAAATTACACCCACAGCAGCGCACACACTCATGCAAAAATCCCTTCTACATCTACATCTACTTAATACCCCGCAAGCCGGCTTAATACCCCGCAAGCCGTAATAATAATCCAGAATAATGGGAATTGAGAGACATTCATTGACTTTTAATGGTACCATACACTTGCGTATTAATTAATTATTTTAGTCATAAGGTTTTAATATATGATAAAATATTTTCCTAAACATTTCAATGGAGGGTAAGTATTAATAAAATTATAAAAGAATTAGAAATAAGCTAAAGAAAATAATAAAATAAAATACCAAAACTGTCTTGAGAAAATAAAATTCCTGAGCCATGAGGTCATCCTGATAGGGTAAAGACGTGCAAATAATAATGCCTTTATTGATAAAGTTATATCATATAGAAGCATACTACTTTTAAAACATAAAAAATAACTATGCATCATACACTAAGCCATAAAAGATAAAATTTGAATAATCTAACATGTTTTCCCTATACATAAGAGTAAACATATCTTTCTTTTATTTATAATCCATCTTTAATACAGTTTAGCAACGAATTAATTACATGCACAGTTATTTCATATGAGCAGGTTAAAATAGGTAACGGATGAACATGTCTGTACTAAAACTCGGAATAGATTCAACATTTAGGTCGAATGCTCTGTTTCTCTATTCACTGGGTTGATATCTTATAAATGAAGAGCAGGAGAGACGAAACATTGCAATTTCACGCACAATGTGTAAAACGTGGAATTGCATTGTTGTCTATATGCATGAATTCATTTTGATTCAAAGTTAAATCAAGATCACGCATATTTACATATAATACGAAGCATTTTTTGGAAAATATTCAATGAATCACTCATAATTTTATTCCTGTTGAAAAAAAATATTTCCAATATTCGTTATGACCTATGACATCCATGTATATGATAAATATAGATAGGTTTCTCCTCTCGATATGGATATGAAACAGATGAAAGGAAGGAAGGGTGAAATAAAATGAGGTGGGGGTCAAAGCAAGAGGCAAAATAAAATGCCTTGAGCCTGAAGGTTAAGGTTGTTCAGTGCTATCATTTCCTTTGACGCTCATATTCAAGTGGATGGAAAATCGAGAGGATGGCTCTCATCCCATGAGCACTACACATGGGAACCAATAGCATACGGTATGGAGGAAAAGAAGGTTAAGCGGATGTCACGAGAGGTTGGAGGAAATGTTGTCCCTTTGAACGTAGGCTCGGAGTTCGTCAATCGAGCGAGCTTCTTCCCAAAAATTCACTCAACGTTTCGGCGCTTTATGCACCCTCGCTAAATTCAATGAGTTGGACGGGTTGGCACCGTGTTCACGATATCGTCGTGTACTATGGTGTATCAGTGAATTAACTTTGAATCGTCTCAGCTACATTCATAGATCACCTTCACGCCGTTTCGTCTCGAATTGGGGTGGAAAATGTTGGAAAAATACTGATTTCCGAGAATGCATATTTCCTTTAATAACTTGTTACTCACACGTCTTTATTGCATTTGACGTTGTTTATTATATCTTACTGAGTCTAATTGGGTAAAACAATACTTGGCATGTTCGCAAATAAACTTGTTAATTTTCATGTCTCAGAGTAACATGTTCAGGTGACATTATAAACAGGTATAGCGCTCCTACTTGGTGTACGAGAATTTGCGAACTCAATATAAGTTGTCACCTGAAGTTGTAGTTCTATAACGAAACCTTTTCGTAAAAAAATTCATGTGTGGAAACGCAAGGTATTGTTTTACACCATTATAATCATTTGGTTTCCCAAATTAGAGCCCGCCCGATACAGTGTAAACGGTCTCTAATAAGTCTTGCCTTGCGTGTTTCTTTGGACACATTCACCCATGAATTTCTCTGTGTGCCCTTTCTTTTCATACATACAGGTATTCTCTCTTCTCTCGAATATGTAGTGTTTCGACTTGTAAATTATTTCAGCATGTCGAAACTGGCGTAGCAAACGTCCTTCATACGTGCATGTGTCGCTTAAGAGAGAATAGTACATATATGCACATATCGCATGAACTTTGTGTGAAACAATAATCATATAGGATGCAGAAAATGATACAAGTTCTATCGTTTAATTCCAGATGTATTTCTACTATCCATATGTATAATTTTGAAGAATTATCGTGGGAATAAAAAATGGATAAAATAGAATACCTCAAATTTTTCAACGATCGTATTGCAGAAAAACTTAAATGTTCCAGAGTTAATGACGATCAATCTAGGTTCCATGAACCTAGAATCAGTTCAATTTATTTGCATACAAATATTGCATGATAACCTTACACTGGATTACTGATCGGAGAAACCAGGTTCGATTTCGGGTGACGCGTCTGGGAACCGTCAAATTTCCTCAAGCTGTACGATTTTTCTTTGTAACATATTTTCCAGCAAAATTGAAGGAGACAGAGAGAAAGGAACTGCCCCCTACCTTGATGTGAGGATTTCACACGTCATAGAGCTCAGCACCGAGAGAGCTCTACCCTCCCCTATCACTACGGTAACCACTCCGGGTCGGTTGCTGTGAGTTGCATAAATCTAGTCTATTTTTCAAAAATCAATCATTTTAGAACTGTAATGTCGATCGTGGCTGAAGAACCCCGGGAGAAGTAATATTTGGTTGTATTCGGGAAGTAACTGGTCACATGCGATTTTTTCCTTCATTCCCAAGTCCGGGACTAATTCTTCTAAAAAACATAGTCCGCCTGATTTCAATATATGTTGGTCATGTCATTATCTGCCAAAATATTAATAAGAGCAACTCTCTTGTTTGAAATTTGCCAGCAACATTGTTATTTAAAATCGCTCTATTTTTCAAATTAAGAAGTGAATCAACTATCATGGAATAACAGTAATTTTATTTAAAATGTTTCTTTTCAAGTACATACCTGTATACCCTAGAATAATTCACGTAAAGTTTCTACTGATCAAGAGAAAATATAGAAAAATGTACACTAGTTTGGTAGATCAGACAACATATAGTATATAAAATAAGGGAGATAGATTCCAGTACAGAGAGATGCAAATACTTATTCTTTCCCCGAACAATCCCAAATAATAATAATAAAAAGCCGAAGTCACTTTATAAATACTAAAAAACTTATATTTGCAAGTCGAGACAAAATTTGACATTGCAAGGATATAAGGTGTATTTGTAGGTGTTATGTTAGTAGTGTATGTTAGTTGGTGTTATGAGTGTTTGCATGTGTGTGGGGTGTAATTGTTCTTGCATGAATGTATACTATGTTTTGTTTGCGAAGGGTTTAAACTTGTGGCTTTTGCATGCGGTATTTTTTCTTTCTTAATTACGGGTGTTGTCTTAACACCCACCGCCACACGCCCTTGCGGCGGTTTGCGGAGTATTAAGTAGATGTAGATGTGTATAAAAGAATTATTTTATTTGAATCCATTTGAAGATATTTGCTGGATATATGATTGAGACGGAATAAAAGGATTATCCAAATCGTCTTTTGATCTCGGGCGAGTATGCAACATGTAGTGATGAATTTATGGGTGCTTGCATTTATCTGAGATTTCCTTTTGTGAAATACAGCATATGACGTTACGTGGTGTTTGGGGAAAGATATCGCTTAAATAGTTTTTTTTTTAATTTTCTATGCCCTTATAAAGTGGCAGCATTCATCTGACATTTTCATTCATAAATTTCTAGTTTCCTGGGCAAAGGGATATACTATTGAAAATTTGTTGGTGCAGGTCATTAATCAATGCATTGGAAAGGAGGTGGCCAAGCGTTGACTCTTTTGCTACTCAAAACTCTAACGAGATTTCAGTCAACCAATTACCACCAAGTGGCTATTGTCCGTGAGGCTTTCTGTAGGAATGAAGAGTTAAAAACCAATACTTGACGTTTTTAATTTGGTCGAGAAAACCGTTCCGATTGTACAGGGAGATTTTCGTTAATCAAGTGGTGCATACATTATATGGTCGTCATTTAAAAGTGCGAAGAGAGGTCACGGGGAGTGGTTAATTGACGAGAGTGACCAAATACATAGTTAAGCACTATACTGGGAGACTATGCTCTTAGGGGACCGAAAAGAATCGGCAAAATAGCTTATTGGTTCTCGAAATTATTAATAATTTGTTTATAAAAGTTTGACAGCGTAGGAAGAAGGCAAATGGATTTATAATAATTTACGTGAGAATTATCGTTTCTTTTAAAATGTGGTTTAAGAGAGGCGGGCTGTACTTAAACGGGTTAGCCTTAAAAATATCGATTATATTTTTCATATTGAGGGGTGGATAATTTTTTTGCGCACATTTCCATTCTAAAAATAGTAAGTAGATTATGTTCAGATGAAGAATTCCATTTAGGGAGATATCACCTGCGGTTAAATTAAAATCAGGATATGCTAACGAGCAGTCGAGGTCATGTATTAAAATAATAATTGGCTCGCACAGGACTTATGAAAACATTGTTAAAAAATCATGAGTAGACATGATTTTATGGATTAACTTGAAATGTGATAATGAATGCAAAGCGGAGAGGAAACATCAAGTATGATGTTTAATTTTGACCTCTCGAAAAATTTATTAATTTTAAACAAAGTTCAGAGACTTTACGTGCTTCACTAAATATTCACTAATTTTTATAATTTCTCTATGAAAGGTTTAAGAGAGAATTGGGATATTGCGGAAAACGGAATCGTTTGAGAACATGTATGTTTAATAACGCCGGCATTGGCCGGTTCGAGGCGCTAAACGAGTGTCAGAATGGCTGCGGTGAACTCAGGTACAGCAGTGAAAGCATCGGCCTCGTTCGATCAAGTAAAATCCCGGACAGGAAAAAAATTGCAGCCAGACTGCAGGGAATGGGGTGCGAATAACGTGAGATAAAGAATGAACGGGGAAAACAAGGGCGAAGAGTGGGTGGGAGAGGTGGAGGAGCAGAGAGACACATAGAGAGGTAGAGGGGAAGGAACATGAAGAATAGATGCAGTGAGCAGAGGGAGGCAGTCGGCTGGGAGACCCGAAGGGTAGTGTCATGGGAGCGAGCGAAAGAGCGGAGGACCCGGGAGTAAAGGGTTATTTATCGCTTCATTTCCATGCCGTCCAACACCGAAAGCTTTAGTAAACTGGCGGAGGAGGGCGATGGGATGGGCGGGGTTGTCCGTAGTGTGTTTCGGGACCCGGCATGTTTTCGGTTCTCCCCCACTTTTTTACTATATTTTATTCGGGGGAGGTGAGTGGGCAAAGATAGTGGGCGCGGGCTTTGGTTTTCGATGTGGGTGGGTGGGGTGAATGCTTTTTCGGGTGGTGGGGACAGGGATGTGCCGGCGTCGGATAATGCCTTTGGAATTGCGAGGGCCGGAGATGATTATTGAAGTAAATCCGTAGACTGCCGACTAACCCTCACCTGCTAACCCATTAAGGTGGTTAAATCGGAAGAGCTTCCATGTACTCCCGAGAGATTTGTTTGTTTTTTTTCCGTCGGGTAACAGGAAAGTTGAATACAATATTATCAAATGCATCCCCAATACGCAATCATTTATGAACATCGTCAAATTCTGAGCGAATCCTAAACAAATTCTCTCTCCCACTCGATGTGACTTGATTAAACTTTCCTGGTGTTGATTTCAATGCGATGCGTCGTCTATCCTAAAATACCTAGGTGTCACATTCACCAAAGACTTAACTTGGGGGACTCACATACGTAAAGTCTGCGGTCAAGCATATAAAAAATTGGGATTCATTAGACGCATTGTCGGCAAAAGTGACTCGAAGGTCAAGGAACGTTGTTACCACGCTCTTGTAAGGCCTCATTTAGAATACGCATGCAGCGTGTGGGATCCGAGTGAAAAAGGCCTCATTCGGGAAATTAAGAAGGTCCAACGCCGGGCAGCCCGTTTTGTAAAAAATTCCTACGAGAAAACGCAAAGCGTCACCGAAATGCTCATGGATTTGGGGTGGGAATCATTGGCTGAGAGACGATTCAATGCAAGATTGAAATTATTAAATAAATTTAGATCCGCATGTTTCAGCACCGAGGTCTCGCAAATTATTCGTACTCCTACATACATTGGTCGCTTGGATCATGCATATAAAATTCGGGAAATAGATGCCAGAACTAGCCGACTCAAGGACTCCTTCTTCCCACGGACAATACGGGATAGCAACTGCAGGGTTATAGATAGCAAAAATTCCACCTGCCACAATCAGCGTCTAAAAAATAATTAGTTGCATTTAAACGCATGCTCTTCCACTAACCTTATGTGTTTTGCTATAATAACCCATTCTTTCCGCATGACATCATTCATGTTCTGTTCATCTGTTTTTAAGTTTCCCTTTCAATCCCTCGTCCCTCTCCGCGGGGGCAAATTCCTGCTACCTGCAACGTTGGGTCGCATTCCCTTCCTTTTAGAGACTCTTTGGGGGTAGAGTGTTTCGTGGTGCATTTTCATGTGGTGTTTCAATTTCTTGCTTGTTGTGTCCTGGCTTCCGTGTTGTAGGATGGCTTTCGTGCTGCATCATGGGGTGCAGTTTTTTAGTTGTTTTGCGGTATATGTGTTTGCATGAGTATTGGATGAAGGGATTTTTGCATGAGTGTGTGCGCTGCTGTGGGTGTAATTTTCCGTGTTGTTTTTTTGCATGTGGTATTTTTCTTTTTTACGGTTGGTGACCTAACACCCCCCGCCACACGCCCTTGCGGTGACTTGCGGGGTATTATGTAGATGTAGATGTATATTCAGTAAGAATAAAAATACGAGACTTATTGGTGTATCTCAGTCTAATTACGAGTGCAAATGTTGGAGCCTGGCAACGTCCTCCCACACGTATTTCGAACAACTTCTCTTTGCTCTGAATCGCAGGAAGCAATTTCCGTGTTTCTTGTTGCCGATCCCTATAGTACAGTTGTCCTTTAGTTTCTAAAAGCGTCCTCCGCAGATACTTAGGTTTCATCTAAACTAGTTAAAGACAGCGGTTAAATAATAATTCCTTGACACCCATTATAGCTTTGATCGGTTGAACCAAAATATTGATTGATTATAGTCGACGTTGTATTTTTTTGGTTTTTTATAACTATTCATTTCAATGAAGAGAAAGAATTAAAAATAAAATAATGAAATGGAAACTGTAATGATAAAATGCATAGCAAATAATTAAAAACGAGGTTGAATATTATGTAATTAATTCGCACTGGATGAGAGTTTAAATACTCCGTCAATATTTTCCAGATGCATTTCATAAAATAAATACTTTAAGGGTACTTTTGAAAATAAGTACAAATTTTAATTAAATGCTTCAATAAGATTTTATCCTATGCTTTATTAATTATAGAATGAGATAAAGTTACAAGATAAACAAAAATATATAAAGAGCACAATATGCTTACTGTTTGCATTATGTTCTGAACATCATACCATAACACTTTAATTTTGAAAAAATTGAATTTGAAGGATAGACTACAAATAGAGTTATTTCCCATAAAGAACTATCAATCGTAACTTAGAAAGTTTGACCCTAAGGGTGGTAGACTGGCGCCACACCCTACCACACACCGCCAAAGTGTGTCTTAGGGGGTGTTCACACACCAGGCTACTATTATATAAAATACTTTCCCCCACTGACGTGGTCAGAAAACATTATCCTGATCCCTGATCCTTCGTGGGATAAGTGACATATTAAATCTATGTTTTCTACTCTTAGTCTCTCGAATTTAACTGACCTGATCTCTACATCTACATCTACATAATACCCCGCAAGCCGCCGCAAGGGCGTGTGGCGGGGGGTGTTAGGTCACCAACCGTAAAAACGAAAAATACCACATGCAAAAAACAACACGGAAAATTACACCCCAGCAGCGCACACACTCATGCAAAACTCCCTCCATCCAATACTCATGCAAACACATACACCGCAAAACAACAAAAAACTGCACCCCAGGATACAGCACGAAAGCCATCCTAAAACACGCAAGCCAGGACACAACAAGCAAGAATGTGAAACATCACTACCACATGAAAATGCACCACTCAACACTCAACCCCCCAAAGAGACAGTAAAAGGAAGGGAATTCGACCCAACGTTGCAGGTAGCAGGAATTTCCCCCCGCCGGGAGGGAAGAGGGACTGAAAGGGAAACTTAAAAACAGATGAACAGAACACGAATGATATCATGCGGAAAGAATGGGTTATTATAACAAAACACATAAGGTTAGTGGAGGAGCATGCATTTAAGTAGAACTAATTATTTTTTAGACACTGAGGGTGGCAAGTGGAATTTTTACTATCTATAATCCTACAGTTGCTATCCCGTATTGTCCGTGGGAAGAAGGAGTCCTTGAGTC
This sequence comes from Hetaerina americana, assembly GCF_022747635.1. NCBI lineage: Eukaryota > Metazoa > Arthropoda > Insecta > Odonata > Calopterygidae > Hetaerina > Hetaerina americana. The sequence goes on along the minus strand of NW_027286607.1, from coordinate 4,077 downwards.
GGCTAGTCCTGGCATCTATTTCCCGAATTTTATATGCATGATCCAAGCGACCAATGTATGTAGGAGTACGAATAATCTGCGAGACCTCGGTGCTGAAACATGCGGATCTGAATTTATTTAATAATTTCAGTCTTGCATTGAATCGTCTCTCTTCTAATGATTCCCACCCCAAATCCATGAGCATTTCGGTAACGCTTTGCGTTTTATCGTAGGAATTTTTTACAAAACGGGCTGCCCGGCGTTGAACCTTCTCAATTTCCCGAATGAGACCTTTTTCACTCGGGTCCCACACGCTGCATGCGTATTCTAAATGAGGCCTTACAAGAGCGTGGTAACAGCGTTCCTTGACCTTTGAGTCACTTTTGCCGACAATGCGTCTAATGAATCCCAATTTTTTATTTGCTTGACCGCAGACTTTACGTATGTGAGTCCCCCAAGTTAAGTCTTTAGTGAATGTGACACCTAGGTATTTTACCGTATCAACTACTGCTAGGTCACCTCCAGCTAATTTGTAAGCAAATCCCGTTGATCTTTTAAAGAAATTTACCACTGAACATTTATTATAATTTAGAGTCAATCCCCAGTTAGAACACCATTTAGTAATGCAATCTAAATCCTGCGCTAGAATAAAACGATCCTCATCCCCAGATATCTCCCGATAGATCACCGTGTCATCCGCAAACATCCTAATGTTACTTTTCACTTCGCGGTTCAAATCGTTAACAAAAATCAAGAAAAGTAACGGCCCGATCACACTTCCCTGAGGTACCCCCGACGTGACTCGAACGCTGTCGGAACTAGCGCCATCAAGGACTACCCTCTGTTCCCGCTCTGAAAGAAAATCTTTAACCCAACTTATAGCGCCCTTGTTTATACCCGCGACCTTTAATTTATGAATGAGTTTACCATGTGGGACCTTATCAAATGCCTTTTGAAAATCTAAGAAGATGGCATCCACTTGCCTACCTCTCTCACCAGATACAAGTAAATCATGTGTAAATAATCCTAATTGGGTTTCGCAGGAGCGGGTTTTCCTGAATCCGTGTTGATTGTCACTTAAAAAGTTAATGTTGTCAAGGTGTCTCATTATTGAACTGACAATTATGTGCTCTAATATTTTACAACAGATAGAAGTGAGAGATATAGGTCTGTAATTACTGGGATCCTCCCTGTCACCACTTTTAAAAATAGGCGTTATTTGCGCGGTTTTCCAAATCTTAGGTACTTTGCACTCTGTGAGGGATTTGTTAAATATAAATTCAAGGTACGGGGCAATGTTTGGAGCTAAATGTTTTATCACCCTAGCTGGTATATTTTCGGGACCCGGGGATTTGTTGGGTTTAATCTCATTAAGTAATTTTAGAATTCCTTGTTGGTCCACTGTTATTTTTTCCATGGGTGGAGTATGTATTGTTTCTTGGAGATATGCGGTGGCAACATCATTCGAGAAAACGCTTTGGAAGAATGAATTTAAGATGTTAGCTTTAACCTCGCTGTCTGTATGAATTACATTGCTACAATCCCTTAAGCAAGCCACGGTTTGTTTACTCCCATTTACTTCCCTAACATATGACCAGAAAGCTTTGGGGTCAGTGTCCAAGTGCTCGCAAAGTACTTTGCGTTTAAATTCCAGTAAGGCGCTACGTAATTGTTTTTTGGTTTCAATTTTAGAGGATCTATATGTGTCCCATAATTGTGTATTCTCAGGAGATGATGTGTTCACGCCTGCCCTCTTTACCCTAGAGTGTAGCATTCTCTGCTTTCGAAGGGCTTTTCTAACGTCTTTATTGTACCACCTGGGGTCGCGATTTGCTTTAACGTTTTTTATAGGTATGAAATCTACGATTCCTTTTTGCATGATATTGACAAATTCTGTCCAAGTTTCTTCCACGTTGGCATGACTTAAGCGGGTTTTGAACTCGGGTAGTGAAGAGTTTAATTGATTGGCAAAAGATTCAAAGTCTGCTTTATGGTAATTATAAATTTTTCTTTTTGGTTTAACAATCTTTTTTATTGCTATGTCCAAATGGACATTAATTGCTTTATGGTCACTCAAGCCCTCATCAGTTGATACACTAATAATACGTTCCGGCGTGTTTGTAAGAAATAGATCCAATATGTTTTTTCCACGGGTGGGCATGCGTACTGCTTGATGGAGGGAGTTTCTTTGAACCAATTTTATCATGGAATTGCAAGATTCGCGATCGCGGGTCCCAGATTTAACGATATTGCTGTCCCAATCTATACCAGGGAGGTTAAAGTCGCCACCAATTATGTTTATGCTGTTATTATATTTACGTGTAAACTTGTGAATTTGATCGTTGAGGGTGTGAAGTGTTTTCAAATCTGAGTCTGGAGGTCTGTAGAAAGAGCATAAATTTATGTTGGGTTGATTGGTCCGTAGTAAGGTGCACCAAACACTTTCTATGTTATTATTTTCAAATGAAACTTGCCTGCTTTCAAAATGACTTTTAACTGCCACGAAAACCCCTCCTCCGGGTCTTGTATCTCTATCGTGTCGGTAAACTTTGAAATCTATTGGGAAAATTTCTTGGTCATTAATATCATTGCACAGCCAACTCTCTGTGCCTAATACTATATCAGCGGAATGAGTTTGGATTATGTGTTCTAGATCCGCTGATTTGTTCTTGAGGCTTCTGCAATTTATAACAAGTATAGTTAAATTATTTTGATGTTGAATAACGTCCTTATTAGTGTCTGACTGTAATTTAGGACGCCTTTGTGGGGAAGTGCGTGTCACATGTCTTTCTAAATCATTGCCAGTGTTGTCAATGACTTTTATATTTTTATTAATAATATTATACGCGCTATCCCCAGATGTTATTGACCCACTAAGTGACCTGCTCTCTATCCTAAAAAAGGCCTACAGTGGTCGAGTATCCTATCCGCTACCTTACTCGCCGCTTCCGCCGTGTAATGGACCCCAGATCGGTTAAGGGGAGTCCTGCAAGATCGGAGGGTTGGTCTGAGGTCGACGAAGGAGGCTCCTATGTCCGAGCAGAATCTCGATAGTCTCTGGTTTATGCCTTCCACTCGGCTCCAAACCAGAGACCCGCGATCCTCCCTCGGAACGATGCTGCAGACCGTTAGTCCCAGCCGAACCCCCTCGACGCCCTGGACGCGCTTCACCTCGGAGCTCAGTTCCCTAAGGGAACGGAGGACCTCCTCGGATCCACGGTCCGTGACGTCGTTGGTGCCCACATGGGCCACGACCTGCAGCCTAGAGCACTTCGTGCCTTTGACCGCCGCCTCGATCGCCTTCGTCACCTGAGGGACTCCTCCGCCTGGTATACACCAGGCGGTCACCCGTTGATCGGCGCCTACGCGGCGCGCCCTCTCCCTCAATGGGACCATTACACGACGGACATTCGAGCTACCTATTACTACAATTCCCTCCCTTCCCGTTCCCTGACGTCTTACCCTAGGCAGTGCCCTCGGAGTAGGGGTAGGGGCTGCAGGTACGGTGGTGCTGTCATCCGACAACACCTGGTACCTGTTGGAGACGGGGATGGTATCTGCCTCCGCAGAGTCCAATCCACGCCGCAGCGTTACCTTCCCCTTGCCCCGAGAGACAACCCTCCAATCGTCTGACCTACGGACGTGAGACACTCCCTCGTTGGGAGATGGGACACGGGGTAGGTCTCTAATCGCCCAGCCACGTGTAGCATTCGGACGAATCCGTGCACCCATATGGGCGTGGCGGGTTTTCGTATTCCCACCCCGAGCACCATCTCTCCTGAGGGGAGTCCTCCGGCCAGCGATCACCGATCGAAGCTCCCGCACCATTCTCTCCAGCATGACAATACGGGCCCTTAAAGCCGCGCATTCGCCAGTGCCTTCGAGCATGGCAACAGGGGACCTAGATGAAGCCATCCTAATTAAACTACTGAGTTCCCAATAAAAGCTAACCTGTATACACTATGCTAAAATTTCTAAGAGGGGTTAGTTAAATTTAGCTCAATCAATAAGTTACGCTTTGTAAGTAAGTAAAGAAAGGAAAGAAAAAAGATGGTAAAGAAAATAAAACACTCACCGATAACCAATTAGATTCGACGG